>NC_090646.1:266625950-266825950 GCF_040937935.1 Hyperolius riggenbachi
TTAAAGTGTTGGCCACTGAGTGACTGTGGTTCACAGTTAAGGGAAAAAAGGGGTGGGGCAATAACAGCCAATCAGATTTCAGCTATTGACCTTAATGAAGAAAGATTAACTACTGCTATTATTGCAGTTTAAATGCCAGGCATCCCAAACTTAGCACAATTACTCACTGGGCGACTGCAGTCAAAATTTAGCAAAAGTGGGCGGAGCCACAAACGGCCAATCAGATTTCACCTATTGACATCAATGTAAAATTTTCAAACATTGCCATTCTCACAGTTTTAAAGCCAGAGGCCCCAAACTTGGCACAGACCATGACTGGGGGACTGGGGTTAAAATTCAGAAAAGTGGGCAGAGCTTACAACAGCCAATCAAATGTTACCTATTGCAATTCAATGGTAATATATACATTTCTGCTTTTTCACAGTCATGCTTTGGAATATGGCAGAAAATCTACCCAAAAAATGATTCAGTAACTCCTTCTAAATAAAACAATATCAGATATGTGCGGCTACATTGTTTCTGTAGTAAAAAGCAGTGTCCAGAGAAAGTTGTCAATAATTAAGCTTTCACAGAGCATAATTCACATGCTTGTATTTTCCAGCGTAGGCCACTTACAATGAAGTCTGAGGTAAAGAGATTGTCAAATTCCCACCATAAATGGCTTCATTTAGTAAACTACACCACCTGAGGTATCCTTCGATGGGTGTGTTGATAATTTTGGCTGCAGAGATTATTGGTGAAATTTGATGGAATGTATAACAAGAAAATGTAAAATTCATTTCTTTTATTCATATATGTTAGCTGTTCTGCTTTTTCACAGATATGCTTTGGAGTATTGTAGTAATTCACCCCAAAAATGATTCAGTAACTCCTTCTGAATAAAACAATATAATATATATGTGGCTACATTGTTTCTGTAGTAAAAACCAGTGTCCAGAGAAAGTTGTCAATATACATACATTACATAAACTAACTGTATAAGGATACAGCCCCTGTATACAGTAACATTACACAGCATATATATATATATATATATATATATATATATATATATGTGTGTGTGTGTGTGCGTGTTTGCATATATATATATATATATATATATATATATATATATATATATATATATATATATATATATATATATATATATATATATATATATCTATATATATATATATATATATATATATATATTTGTGTGCGTGTGTGTGTGTGTGTGTGTGTATATATATATATATATATATATATATATATATATATATATATATATATATATATATATATATATCTGACTTCACCTACATACTGGGGGTGGATGGAAAGGGATCAGAGGGGTTGTGAGGTGAAATTATGTGAATAAATGTGTTTTTACATTGTAACGCTGTCTGTGAGACACAGACACACAGCAGCTACAGCTCTCTCTATCCAGAGATCACTGCAGCTGGTGGAGAAAGCTGGAGAGAATGCAACTTTGTTGCTTTCTATCTAGTGATCACAGTGATTGGCTCACAGCGATCACATGGTAGGGAGCCAATAAAACTGAGTCCTTACTGAATCATTAATGCCTCATTCACATCAGGTGCGTTTGGGATTGCACATAAATGGGCTTTAATAATGCAAGCGTGTTTCAGCACATTTTTGCACGTTTGTGTATGCATTTCTATGTGTTTTTTATCCCCTGAATAATGGGAGGGCTGGGCAGGATTTCTATATGTGTACAAAACTACAATTACAAATACAATTATGCATACAAAAATACACATTACCTTGCGTTTATGTGCACTTCTGCGTGCTTTTGTGTGATAAAAAGAAAACGGGCATTGACTTTCATTACATGCGTTGCTAATTCGCAACGCTCAAAAATGCTGACAACCCTAAGTGTCAGCATCACTCTTTATTGCAGTGCAATGACCTGCATGGGGTCAATTGATTTAAATACATTTTATAGACACCATGCGTTATGCATGGTGTCAGCGTTATGCTACAGTGCATAAAAACATCCAAGATGTAAACGAGCCCTAACTACTCAGCTGTCATGATCTACCACAGCCGATTCACCAGCAGCGTGCACTGTCGATTGACACAGTACCGTTGAAATCCGGCGGTGTAAATACTATGCCGCTTCTGAGACAAGTGGCCACAACTGCGGCATAGGATTTACTTATCTCTAGGCAATTGAGCAGTATCTTTTGCATTTTCAGCTTGCCTGTCATGTGCGTCCTGTGCGGTGCATGGCCAGATTTTGCCGCAAGATTAATAAATCTCTATGCGTCTGCATTTGCATTTTTGCTCTCGCTTGTATTGTTGACTTTGATATCAGCATGAAGCAATCACTTTCAAGAAAAAAAAAAACGAATGCGGGCATTGCTGTGGTAGCTAGCGGCGTAATTCTGACGTTAGGACTGGTGAAATTGCGCACAGCAAAATTATCAGCCTTTCATATATCACACCCTTAATCTCAAATTCACTGCGATAAGCTTATTTTAACCATTTATGCCACGCGGACGTGAGATTCACATCCCCAGCGGCAGCTGCTATAGCCGCAGGGACGCGCTAGTCACGTCCCTGCAGTTTGGGGGGGTGTGCACGCAATCGTGCAGGCAGATGCTCACGTTCCTGATGTTGCCGGCAACAGGGGCGATTGGATGAAGGGGACAAAAGTCCCCTGTGCCAATCCATTCATGTCCACCGAGAATAAACACTGTGTTTGTTCAAATACAGTGTTTATTCTTAAATAGAGCCGCCGCGCTTCCTTCTGCCGATGATTTCCGCCACGCTTCCTCCTGCCGACAATTTCTGCCGCTTTCCGCCACCCGATCGATAGACTAATGAATGGGAACAAAGTTCCCATTTATTAATCTCCCCACCGGACATCCGTGATGCAGGCTTTAATTTAAGCCTGCATCACTTCCCTAGTAACAATGTAGCAACAAATTGTTTCTTATGTAGCATACTTGTACACTACATAGGATTTTGCTCAGCGGGGACATCTTGTGGCCAAATAGTAAAATGACATCTACTAACTTTAGGGAACAAAAACAAAATAAAAGGCCATATTATTATAAATGTATGGGCTAAAAATTAGCGATGGATGTAAAACTGAACAAATTTACCTTTATTTCCAAATAAAATATTGTCACCATACATTATACTAGGGATATAATTTTACGGTTGCATTAACCAGGACAAATGGGCAAATAAAATAGGTGGATTTTAATTACGGTAGCATGTGGTATTTTACAACTATAATGGCCGAAACCTGAGAAATAATGATTTTTTCCATTTTTTTTCCTAATTATTTCAGTTAAAATGCATTTAGAATAAAATAATTCTTAGCATAATGTTCCACCTAAAGAAAGCTTAATTGGTGGTGGAAAAAACAAGGTATAGATCACTTCTTTGTGATAAGTAATGATAAAGTTATTGGGGAATGAAAGGGAGGAGCGCTGAAATGGGAAAATTCCTCTCGGTCATAAGGTGAAAAATACCCGCGGGCTGAAAAGGTTAAAAAAAGTGGGCGGAGCCAGCAACAGCCAAAGGGAAAAAAATCACTTGCTGCTAAAATCAGTCAGAAAGTATTGTGACATAAAAACTGGGGCAGGCTTTACTGCTTTGTCTCCACCTAGGGGGTTGGAGTCTACAACCCCGGCCCAGCCATGGAATTTAGCCCACGTCGCCCATGGTTCGGTGGGCTGGACTGATCCAGGAATCGAACTCACAACCTTCCACTTGGTAGACACAGTACAGTAACCCTTCGCCAACACACCTGCCCAATGTAAATAGATGCAAATAATACTTTTAACATGGAAACTCCATTCTTCCTACAGTTTTAAGAGTTTTAGGAGTACATGTGTGAAATTTTGCACACTTCTTCGGCCCATAGCCGTGTAGGTTGCTTGTGCTCTGTTAAGCTATGTTACCCTCGGTGCCCCTGGGGCGGCCCCCCGAAAACCCCATTTTTTCCCATAGACTTTCATTGGAAAATTTTAAACTTTCACCAATCAGACAGATCTGAAGGTAAACTCACCAAACTTGGGTCACTTAGTCATGGGGTTGAAATAAAATTTCTTTCACATTTTAGGGACTGCAAAAGTGGGCAGAGCCACAAACAACCAATCGCATTTTCCCTATTGACTTCAATGGGAAAATTGTAAAAGCTGTCATTCTAACCGTTTTAAAGCCAGAGTCCCTAAACTTGGCACCGTGGGTCACTGGGTTACTATGGTTAACATTTTGAAAAAGTGGGCGGAGCCTACAACAGCCAATCACATTTCAGCTGTTTGTTTTATATGGGAAAATTTGAATTGCAGCTTGGGTTGTGGCTTGGGTTCAAATTTTAAAAGTGGGCGGAGCCACGAGCAGCCAATTGAATTTCAGTGATTTATTTACATGGGAACATTTAAAATGCTGCTATTCTCATATTATTGATGTCAAGGACCCCAAAGTTTACAAATGTTCTCACTGGGTGTTTGCACTTTAAGGTTAGAAAAAGTGGGCGGAGCCACCGACAACCAATCAGATTTCACCCATTGATTTTCAATGGAGAAATTAAAACTTCTGCCATTTCGACACTTTGAATGCCAGGATTCCCAAACCTTAAAGTGTTGGCCACTGAGTGACTGTGGTTCACAGTTAAGGGAAAAAAGGGGTGGGGCAATAACAGCCAATCAGATTTCAGCTATTGACCTTAATGAAGAAAGATTAACTACTGCTATTATTGCAGTTTAAATGCCAGGCATCCCAAACTTAGCACAATTACTCACTGGGCGACTGCAGTCAAAATTTAGCAAAAGTGGGCGGAGCCACAAACGGCCAATCAGATTTCACCTATTGACATCAATGTAAAATTTTCAAACATTGCCATTCTCACAGTTTTAAAGCCAGAGGCCCCAAACTTGGCACAGACCATGACTGGGGGACTGGGGTTAAAATTCAGAAAACTGGGCAGAGCTTACAACAGCCAATCAAATGTTACCTATTGCAATTCAATGGTAATATATACATTTCTGCTTTTTCACAGTCATGCTTTGGAATATGGCAGAAAATCTACCCAAAAAATGATTCAGTAACTCCTTCTAAATAAAACAATATCAGATATGTGCGGCTACATTGTTTCTGTAGTAAAAAGCAGTGTCCAGAGAAAGTTGTCAATAATTAAGCTTTCACAGAGCATAATTCACATGCTTGTATTTTCCAGCGTAGGCCACTTACAATGAAGTCTGAGGTAAAGAGATTGTCAAATTCCCACCATAAATGGCTTCATTTAGTAAACTACACCACCTGAGGTATCCTTCGATGGGTGTGTTGATAATTTTGGCTGCAGAGATTATTGGTGAAATTTGATGGAATGTATAACAAGAAAATGTAAAATTCATTTCTTTTATTCATATATGTTAGCTGTTCTGCTTTTTCACAGATATGCTTTGGAGTATTGTAGTAATTCACCCCAAAAATGATTCAGTAACTCCTTCTGAATAAAACAATATAATATATATGTGGCTACATTGTTTCTGTAGTAAAAACCAGTGTCCAGAGAAAGTTGTCAATATACATACATTACATAAACTAACTGTATAAGGATACAGCCCCTGTATACAGTAACATTACACAGCATATATATATATATATATATATATATATATATATATATATATGTGTGTGTGTGCGTGTGTGCATATATATATATATATATATATTTGTGTGCGTGTGTGTGTGTGTGTGTATATATATATATATATATATATATATATATATATATATATATATATATAGCTGACTTCACCTACATACTGGGGGTGGATGGAAAGGGATCAGAGGGGTTGTGAGGTGAAATTATGTGAATAAATGTGTTTTTACACTGTAACGCTGTCTGTGAGACACAGACACACAGCAGCTACAGCTCTCTCTATCCAGAGATCACTGCAGCTGGTGGAGAAAGCTGGAGAGAATGCAACTTTGTTGCTTTCTATCTAGTGATCACAGTGATTGGCTCACAGCAATCACATGGTAGGGAGCCAATAAAACTGAGTCCTTACTGAATCATTAATGCCTCATTCACATCAGGTGCGTTTGGGATTGCACATAAATGGGCTTTAATAACGCAAGCGTGTTTCAGCACATTTTTGCACGTTTGTGTATGCATTTCTATGTGTTTTTTCCCCTGAATAATGGGAGGGCTGGGCAGGATTTCTATATGTGTACAAAACTAAAATTACAAATACAACTATGCATAAAAAAATACACATTACCTTGCGTTTATGTGCACTTCTGCGTGCTTTTGTGTGATAAAAAGAAAACGGGCATTGACTTTCATTACATGCGTTGCTAATTAGCAACGCTCAAAAATGCTGACAACCCTAAGTGTCAGCATCACTCTTTATTGCAGTGCAATGACCTGCATGGGGTCAATTGATTTAAATACATTTTATAGACACCATGCGTTATGCATGGTGTCAGCGTTATGCTACAGTGCATAAAAACATCCAAGATGTGAACGAGCCCTAACTACTCAGCTGTCATGATCTACCACAGCCGATTCACCAGCAGCGTGCACAGTCGATTGACACAGTACCGTTGAAATCCGGCGGTGTAAATACTATGCCGCTTCTGAGACAAGTGGCCACAACTACGGCATAGGATTTACTTATCTCTAGGCAATTGAGCAGTATCTTTTGCATTTTCAGCTTGCCTGTCATGTGCGTCCTGTGCGGTGCATTGCCAGATTTTGCCGCAAGATTAATAAATCTCTATGCGTCTGCATTTGCATTTTTGCTCTCGCTTGTATTGTTGACTTTGATATCAGCATGAAGCAATCACTTTCAAGAAAAAAAAAACGAATGCGGGCATTGCTGTGGTAACTAGCGGCGTAATTCTGACGTTAGGACTGGTGAAATTGCGCACAGCAAAATTATCAGCCTTTCATATATCACACCCTTAATCTCAAATTCACTGCGATAAGCTTATTTTAACCATTTATGCCACGCGGACGTGAAATTCACATTCCCAGCGGCAGCTGCTATAGCCGCAGGGACGCGCTAGTCACGTCCCTGCAGTTTGGGGGGGTGTGCACGCAATCGTGCAGGCAGATGCTCATGTTCGTGATGTTGCCGGCAACAGGGGCGATTGGATGAAGGGGACAAAAGTCCCCTGTGCCAATCCGTTCATGTCCACCGAGAATAAACACTGTGTTTGTTCAAATACAGTGTTTATTCTTAAATAGAGCCGCCGCGCTTCCTTCTGCCGATGATTTCCGCCACGCTTCCTCCTGCCGACAATTTCTGCCGCTTTCCGCCACCCGATCGATAGACTAATGAATGGGAACAAAGTTCCCATTTATTAATCTCCCCACCGGACATCCGTGATGCAGGCTTTAATTTAAGCCTGCATCACTTCCCTAGTAACAATGTAGCAACAAATTGTTTCTTATGTAGCATACTTGTACACTACATAGGATTTTGCTCAGCGGGGACATCTTGTGGCCAAATAGTAAAATGACATCTACTAACTTTAGGGAACAAAAACAAAATAAAAGGCCATATTATTATAAATGTATGGGCTAAAAATTAGCGATGGATGTAAAACTGAACAAATTTACCTTTATTTCCAAATAAAATATTGTCACCATACATTATACTAGGGATATAATTTTACGGTTGCATTAACCAGGACAAATGGGCAAATAAAATAGGTGGATTTTAATTACGGTAGCATGTGGTATTTTACAACTATAATGGCCGAAACCTGAGAAATAATGATTTTTTCCATTTTTTTTCCTAATTATTTCAGTTAAAATGCATTTAGAATAAAATAATTCTTAGCATAATGTTCCACCTAAAGAAAGCTTAATTGGTGGTGGAAAAAACAAGGTATAGATCACTTCTTTGTGATAAGTAATGATAAAGTTATTGGGGAATGAAAGGGAGGAGCGCTGAAATGGGAAAATTCCTCTCGGTCATAAGGTGAAAAATACCCGCGGGCTGAAAAGGTTAAAAAAAGTGGGCGGAGCCAGCAACAGCCAAAGGGAAAAAAATCACTTGCTGCTAAAATCAGTCAGAAAGTATTGTGACATAAAAACTGGGGCAGGCTTTACTGCTTTGTCTCCACCTAGGGGGTTGGAGTCTACAACCCCGGCCCAGCCATGGAATTTAGCCCACGTCGCCCATGGTTCGGTGGGCTGGACTGATCCAGGAATCGAACTCACAACCTTCCACTTGGTAGACACAGTACAGTAACCCTTCGCCAACACACCTGCCCAATGTAAATAGATGAAAATAATACTTTTAACATGGAAACTCCATTCTTCCTACAGTTTTAAGAGTTTTAGGAGTACATGTGTGAAATTTTGCACACTTCTTCGGCCCATAGCCATGTAGGTTGCTTGTGCTCTGTTAAGCTATCTTACCCTCGGTGCCCCTGGGGCGGCCCCCTGAAAACCCCATTTTTTCCCATAGACTTTCATTGGAAAATTTTAAACTTTCACCAATCAGACAGATCTGAAGGTAAACTCACCAAACTTGGGTCACTTAGTCATGGGGTTGAAATAAAATTTCTTTCACATTTTGGGGACTGCAAAAGTGGGCAGAGCCACAAACAACCAATCGCATTTTCCCTATTGACTTCAATGGGAAAATAGTAAAAGCTGTCATTCTAACCGTTTTAAAGCCAGAGTCCCTAAACTTGGCACCGTGGGTCACTGGGTTACTATGGTTAACATTTTGAAAAAGTGGGCGGAGCCTACAACAGCCAATCACATTTCAGCTGTTTGTTTTATATGGGAAAATTTGAATTGCAGCTTGGGTTGTGGCTTGGGTTCAAATTTTAAAAGTGGGCGGAGCCACGAGCAGCCAATTGAATTTCAGTGATTTATTTACATGGGAACATTTAAAATGCTGCTATTCTCATATTATTGATGTCAAGGACCCCAAAGTTTACAAATGTTCTCACTGGGTGTTTGCACTTTAAGGTTAGAAAAAGTGGGCGGAGCCACCGACAACCAATCAGATTTCACCCATTGATTTTCAATGGAGAAATTAAAACTTCTGCCATTTCGACACTTTGAATGCCAGGATTCCCAAACCTTAAAGTGTTGGCCACTGAGTGACTGTGGTTCACAGTTAAGGGAAAAAAGGGGTGGGGCAATAACAGCCAATCAGATTTCAGCTATTGACCTTAATAAAGAAAGATTAACTACTGCTATTATTGCAGTTTAAATGCCAGGCATCCCAAACTTAGCACAATTACTCACTGGGCGACTGCAGTCAAAATTTAGCAAAAGTGGGCGGAGCCACAAACGGCCAATCAGATTTCACCTATTGACATCAATGTAAAATTTTCAAACATTGCCATTCTCACAGTTTTAAAGCCAGAGGCCCCAAACTTGGCACAGACCATGACTGGGGGACTGGGGTTAAAATTCAGAAAACTGGGCAGAGCTTACAACAGCCAATCAAATGTTACCTATTGCAATTCAATGGTAATATATACATTTCTGCTTTTTCACAGTCATGCTTTGGAATATGGCAGAAAATCTACCCAAAAAATGATTCAGTAACTCCTTCTAAATAAAACAATATCAGATATGTGCGGCTACATTGTTTCTGTAGTAAAAAGCAGTGTCCAGAGAAAGTTGTCAATAATTAAGCTTTCACAGAGCATAATTCACATGCTTGTATTTTCCAGCGTAGGCCACTTACAATGAAGTCTGAGGTAAAGAGATTGTCAAATTCCCACCATAAATGGCTTCATTTAGTAAACTACACCACCTGAGGTATCCTTCGATGGGTGTGTTGATAATTTTGGCTGCAGAGATTATTGGTGAAATTTGATGGAATGTATAACAAGAAAATGTAAAATTCATTTCTTTTATTCATATATGTTAGCTGTTCTGCTTTTTCACAGATATGCTTTGGAGTATTGTAGTAATTCACCCCAAAAATGATTCAGTAACTCCTTCTGAATAAAACAATATAATATATATGTGGCTACATTGTTTCTGTAGTAAAAACCAGTGTCCAGAGAAAGTTGTCAATATACATACATTACATAAACTAACTGTATAAGGATACAGCCCCTGTATACAGTAACATTACACAGCATATATATATATATATATATATGTATATATATATATATATATATATATATATGTGTGTGTGTGTGTGCGTGTTTGCATATATATATATATATATATATATATTTGTGTGCGTGTGTGTGTGTGTGTGTGTGTGTATATATATATATATATATATATATATATATATATATATATATATATATATATATATATATATATATATATATATATATATATATATATAGCTGACTTCACCTACATACTGGGGGTGGATGGAAAGGGATCAGAGGGGTTGTGAGGTGAAATTATGTGAATAAATGTGTTTTTACATTGTAACGCTGTCTGTGAGACACAGACACACAGCACCTACAGCTCTCTCTATCCAGAGATCACTGCAGCTGGTGGAGAAAGCTGGAGAGAATGCAACTTTGTTGCTTTCTATCTAGTGATCACAGTGATTGGCTCACAGCGATCACATGGTAGGGAGCCAATAAAACTGAGTCCTTACTGAATCATTAATGCCTCATTCACATCAGGTGCGTTTGGGATTGCACATAAATGGGCTTTAATAACGCAAGCGTGTTTCAGCACATTTTTGCACGTTTGTGTATGCATTTCTATGTGTTTTTTATCCCCTGAATAATGGGAGGGCTGGGCAGGATTTCTATATGTGTACAAAACTACAATTACAAATACAATTATGCATACAAAAATACACATTACCTTGCGTTTATGTGCACTTCTGCGTGCTTTTGTGTGATAAAAAGAAAACGGGCATTGACTTTCATTACATGCGTTGCTAATTCGCAACGCTCAAAAATGCTGACAACCCTAAGTGTCAGCATCACTCTTTATTGCAGTGCAATGACCTGCATGGGGTCAATTGATTTAAATACATTTTATAGACACCATGCGTTATGCATGGTGTCAGCGTTATGCTACAGTGCATAAAAACATCCAAGATGTAAACGAGCCCTAACTACTCAGCTGTCATGATCTACCACAGCCGATTCACCAGCAGCGTGCACTGTCGATTGACACAGTACCGTTGAAATCCGGCGGTGTAAATACTATGCCGCTTCTGAGACAAGTGGCCACAACTGCGGCATAGGATTTACTTATCTCTAGGCAATTGAGCAGTATCTTTTGCATTTTCAGCTTGCCTGTCATGTGCATCCTGTGCGGTGCATGGCCAGATTTTGCCGCAAGATTAATAAATCTCTATGCGTCTGCATTTGCATTTTTGCTCTCGCTTGTATTGTTGACTTTGATATCAGCATGAAGCAATCACTTTCAAGAAAAAAAAAACGAATGCGGGCATTGCTGTGGTAGCTAGCGGCGTAATTCTGACGTTAGGACTGGTGAAATTGCGCACAGCAAAATTATCAGCCTTTCATATATCACACCCTTAATCTCAAATTCACTGCGATAAGCTTATTTTAACCATTTATGCCACGCGGACGTGAGATTCACATCCCCAGCGGCAGCTGCTATAGCCGCAGGGACGCGCTAGTCACGTCCCTGCAGTTTGGGGGGGTGTGCACGCAATCGTGCAGGCAGATGCTCACGTTCGTGATGTTGCCGGCAACAGGGGCGATTGGATGAAGGGGACAAAAGTCCCCTGTGCCAATCCGTACATGTCCACCGAGAATAAACACTGTGTTTGTTCAAATACAGTGTTTATTCTTAAATAGAGCCGCCGCGCTTCCTTCTGCCGACGATTTCCGCCACGCTTCCTCCTGCCGACAATTTCTGCCGCTTTCCGCCACTCGATCGATAGACTAATGAATGGGAACAAAGTTCCCATTTATTAATCTCCCCACCGGACACCCGTGATGCAGGCTTTAATTGAAGCCTGCATCACTTCCCTAGTAACAATGTAGCAACAAATTGTTTCTTATGTAGCATACTTGTACATAGGATTTTGCTCAGCGGGGACATCTTGTGGCCAAATAGTAAAATGACATCTACTAACTTTAGGGAACAAAAACTAAATAAAAGGCCATATGATTATAAATGTATGGGCTAAAAATTAGCGATGGATGTAAAGCTGAAAAAATTTACCTTTATTTCCAAATAAAATATTGTCACCATACATTATACTAGGGATATACTTTTATGGTTGCATTAACCAGGACAAATGGGCAAATAAAATAGGTGGATTTTAATTACGGTAGCATGTGGTATTTTACAACTATAATGGCCGAAACCTGAGAAATAATGATTTTTTCCATTATTTTTCCTAATTATTTCAGTTAAAATGCATTTAGAATAAAATAATTCTTAGCATAATGTTCCACCTAAAGAAAGCTTAATTGGTGGTGGAAAAAACAAGGTATAGATCACTTCTTTGTGATAAGTAATGATAAAGTTATTGGGGAATGAAAGGGAGGAGCGCTGAAATGGGAAAATTCCTCTCGGTAATAAGGTGAAAAATACCCGCGGGCTGAAAAGGTTAAAAAAAGTGGGCGGAGCCAGCAACAGCCAAAGGGAAAAAAATCACTTGCTGCTAAAATCAGTCAGAAAGTATTGTGACATAAAAACTGGGGCAGGCTTTACTGCTTTGTCTCCACCTAGGGGGTTGGAGTCTACAACCCCGGCCCAGCCATGGAATTTAGCCCACGTCGCCCATGGTTCGGTGGGCTGGACTGATCCAGGAATCGAACTCACAACCTTCCACTTGGTAGACACAGTACAGTAACCCTTCGCCAACACACCTGCCCAATGTAAATAGATGAAAATAATACTTTTAACATGGAAACTCCATTCTTCCTACAGTTTTAAGAGTTTTAGGAGTACATGTGTGAAATTTTGCACACTTCTTCGGCCCATAGCCGTGTAGGTTGCTTGTGCTCTGTTAAGCTATCTTACCCTCGGTGCCCCTGGGGCGGCCCCCCGAAAACCCCATTTTTTCCCATATACTTTCATTGGAAAATGTTAAACTTTCACCAATCAGACAGATCTGAAGGTAAACTCACCAAACTTGGGTCACTTAGTCATGGGGTTGAAATAAAATTTCTTTCACATTTTGGGGACTGCAAAAGTGGGCGGAGCCACAAACAACCAATCGCATTTTCCCTATTGACTTCAATGGGAAAATAGTAAAAGCTGTCATTCTAACCGTTTTAAAGCCAGAGTCCCTAAACTTGGCACCGTGGGTCACTGGGTTACTATGGTTAACATTTTGAAAAAGTGGGCGGAGCCTACAACAGCCAATCACATTTCAGCTGTTTGTTTTATATGGGAAAATTTGAATTGCAGCTTGGGTTGTGGCTTGGGTTCAAATTTTAAAAGTGGGCGGAGCCACGAGCAGCCAATTGAATTTCAGTGATTTATTTACATGGGAACATTTAAAATGCTGCTATTCTCATATTATTGATGTCAAGGACCCCAAAGTTTACAAATGTTCTCACTGGGTGTTTGCACTTTAAGGTTAGAAAAAGTGGGCGGAGCCACCGACAACCAATCAGATTTCACCCATTGATTTTCAATGGAGAAATTAAAACTTCTGCCATTTCGACACTTTGAATGCCAGGATTCCCAAACCTTAAAGTGTTGGCCACTGAGTGACTGTGGTTCACAGTTAAGGGAAAAAAGGGGTGGGGCAATAACAGCCAATCAGATTTCAGCTATTGACCTTAATGAAGAAAGATTAACTACTGCTATTATTGCAGTTTAAATGCCAGGCATCCCAAACTTAGCACAATTGCTCACTGGGCGACTGCAGTCAAAATTTAGCAAACGTGGGCGGAGCCACAAACGGCCAATCAGATTTCACCTATTGACATCAATGTAAAATTTTCAAACATTGCCATTCTCACAGTTTTAAAGCCAGAGGCCCCAAACTTGGCACAGACCATGACTGGGGGACTGGGGTTAAAATTCAGAAAACTGGGCAGAGCTTACAACAGCCAATCAAATGTTACCTATTGCAATTCAATGGTAATATATACATTTCTGCTTTTTCACAGTCATGCTTTGGAATATGGCAGAAAATCTACCCAAAAAATGATTCAGTAACTCCTTCTAAATAAAACAATATCAGATATGTGCGGCTACATTGTTTCTGTAGTAAAAAGCAGTGTCCAGAGAAAGTTGTCAATAATTAAGCTTTCACAGAGCATAATTCACATGCTTGTATTTTCCAGCGTAGGCCACTTACAATGAAGTCTGAGGTAAAGAGATTGTCAAATTCCCACCATAAATGGCTTCATTTAGTAAACTACACCACCTGAGGTATCCTTCGATGGGTGTGTTGATAATTTTGGCTGCAGAGATTATTGGTGAAATTTGATGGAATGTATAACAAGAAAATGTAAAATTCATTTCTTTTATTCATATATGTTAGCTGTTCTGCTTTTTCACAGATATGCTTTGGAGTATTGTAGTAATTCACCCCAAAAATGATTCAGTAACTCTTCTGAATAAAACAATATAATATATATGTGGCTACATTGTTTCTGTAGTAAAAACCAGTGTCCAGAGAAAGTTGTCAATATACATACATTACATAAACTAACTGTATAAGGATACAGCCCCTGTATACAGTAACATTACACAGCATATATACATATATACATATATATATATATATATATATATATATATATATATATATATATATATGTGTGTGTGTGTGCGTGTGTGCATATATATATATATATATATTTGTGTGCGTGTGTGTGTGTATATATATATATATATATATATATATATATATATATATATATATATATATATATATATATATATCTGACTTCACCTACATACTGGGGGTGGATGGAAAGGGATCAGAGGGGTTGTGAGGTGAAATTATGTGAATAAATGTGTTTTTACACTGTAACGCTGTCTGTGAGACACAGACACACAGCAGCTACAGCTCTCTCTATCCAGAGATCACTGCAGCTGGTGGAGAAAGCTGGAGAGAATGCAACTTTTGTTGCTTTCTATCTAGTGATCACAGTGATTGGCTCACAGCGATCACATGGTAGGGAGCCAATAAAACTGAGTCCTTACTGAATCATTAATGCCTCATTCACATCAGGTGCGTTTGGGATTGCACATAAATGGGCTTTAATAACGCAAGCGTGTTTCAGCACATTTTTGCACGTTTGTGTATGCATTTCTATGTGTTTTTTCCCCTGAATAATGGGAGGGCTGGGCAGGATTTCTATATGTGTACAGAACTACAATTACAAATACAATTATGCATAAAAAAATACACATTACCTTGCGTTTATGTGCACTTCTGCGTGCTTTTGTGTGATAAAAAGAAAACGGGCATTGACTTTCATTACATGCGTTGCTAATTAGCAACGCTCAAAAATGCTGACAACCCTAAGTGTCAGCATCACTTTTTATTGCAGTGCAATGACCTGCATGGGGTCAATTGATTTAAATACATTTTATAGACACCATGCCTTATGCATGGTGTCAGCGTTATGCTACAGTGCATAAAAACATCCAAGATGTGAACGAGCCCTAACTACTCAGCTGTCATGATCTACCACAGCCGATTCACCAGCAGCGTGCACAGTCGATTGACACAGTACCGTTGAAATCCGGCGGTGTAAATACTATGCCGCTTCTGAGACAAGTGGCCACAACTGCAGCATAGGATTTACTTATCTCTAGGCAATTGAGCAGTATCTTTTGCATTTTCAGCTTGCCTGTCATGTGCGTCCTGTGCGGTGCATGGCCAGATTTTGCCGCAAGATTAATAAATCTCTATGCGTCTGCATTTGCATTTTTGCTCTCGCTTGTATTGTTGACTTTGATATCAGCATGAAGCAATCACTTTCAAGAAGAAAAAAAAACGAATGCGGGCATTGCTGTGGTAACTAGCGGCGCAATTCTGACGCTAGGACTGGTGAAATTGCGCACAGCAAAATTATCAGCCTTTTATATATCACACCCTTAATCTCAAATTCACTGCGATAAGCTTATTTTAACCATTTATGCCACGCGGACGTGAGATTCACATCCCCAGCGGCAGCTGCTATAGCCGCAGGGACGCGCTAGTCACGTCCCTGCAGTTTGGTGGGGTGTGCACGCAATCGTGCAGGCAGATGCTCACGTTCGTGATGTTGCCGGCAACAGGGGCGATTGGATGAAAGGGACAAAAGTCCCCTGTGCCAATCCGTACATGTCCACCGAGAATAAACACTGTGTTTGTTCAAATACAGTGTTTATTCTTAAATAGAGCCGCCGCGCTTCCTTCTGCCGACGATTTCCGCCACGCTTCCTCCTGCCGACAATTTCTGCCGCTTTCCGCCACCCGATCGATAGACTAATGAATGGGAACAAAGTTCCCATTTATTAATCTCCCCACCGGACACCCGTGATGCAGGCTTTAATTGAAGCCTGCATCACTTCCCTAGTAACAATGTAGCATCAAATTGTTTCTTATGTAGCATACTTGTACACTACATAGGATTTTGCTCAGCGGGGACATCTTGTGGCCAAATAGTAAAATGACATCTACTAACTTTAGGGAACAAAAACTAAATAAAAGGCCATATTATTATAAATGTATGGGCTAAAAATTAGCGATGGATGTAAAGCTGAAACAAATTTACCTTTATTTCCAAATAAAATATTGTCACCATACATTATACTAGGGATATAATTTTATGGTTGCATTAACCAGGACAAATGGGCAAATAAAATAGGTGGATTTTAATTACGGTAGCATGTGGTATTTTACAACTATAATGGCCGAAACCTGAGAAATAATGTTTTTTTCCATTTTTTTCCTAATTATTTCAGTTATAAAGTTATTGGGGAATGAAAGGGAAGAGCGCTGAAATGGGAAAATTCCTCTCGGTCATAAGGTGAAAAATACCCGCGGGCTGAAAAGGTTAAAAAAAAGTGGGCGGAGCCAGCCACAGCCAAAGGGAAAAAAATGACTTGCTGCTAAAATCAGTCAGAAAGTATTGTGACATAAAAACTGGGGCAGGCTTTACTGCTTTGTCTCCACCTAGGGGGTTGGAGTCTACAACCCCGGCCCAGCCATGGAATTTAGCCCACGTCGCCCATGGTTCGGTGGGCTGGACTGATCCAGGAATCGAACTCACAACCTTCCACTTGGTAGACACAGTACAGTAACCCTTCGCCAACACACCTGCCCAATGTAAATAGATGCAAATAATACTTTTAACATGGAAACTCCATTCTTCCTACAGTTTTAAGAGTTTTAGGAGTACATGTGTGAAATTTTGCACACTTCTTCGGCCCATAGCCGTGTAGGTTGCTTGTGCTCTGTTAAGCTATCTTACCCTCGGTGCCCCTGGGGCGGCCCCCCGAAAACCCCATTTTTCCCATAGACTTTCATTGGAAAATTTTAAACTTTCACCAATCAGACAGATCTGAAGGTAAACTTACCAAACTTGGGTCACTTAGTCATGGGGTTGAAATAAAATTTCTTTCACATTTTGGGGACTGCAAAAGTGGGCGGAGCCACAAACAACCAATCGCATTTTCCCTATTGACTTCAATGGGAAAATTGTAAAAGCTGTCATTCTAACAGTTCTAACAGCCAGAGTCCCTAAACTTGGAACCGTGGGTCACTGGGTTACTATGGTTAACATTTTGAAAAAGTGGGCGGAGCCTACAACAGCCAATCACATTTCAGCTGTTTGTTTTATATGGGAAAATTTGAATTGCAGCTTGGGTTGTGGCTTGGGTTCAAATTTTAAAAGTGGGCGGAGCCACAAGCAGCCAATTGAATTTCAGTGATTTATTTACATGGGAACATTTAAAATGCTGCTATTCTCATATTATTGATGTCAAGGACAGCAAAGTTTACAAATGTTCTCACTGGGTGCTTGCACTTTAAGGTTAGAAAAAGTGGGCGGAGCCACCGACAACCAATCAGATTTCACCCATTGATTTTCAATGGAGAAATTAAAACTTCTGCCATTTCAACACTTTGAATGCCAGGATTCCCAAACCTTAAAGTGTTGGCCACTGAGTGACTGTGGTTCACAGTTAAGGAAAAAAGGGGTGGGGCAATAACAGCCAATCAGATTTCAGCTATTGACCTTAATGAAGAAAGATTAACTACTGCTATTATTGCAGTTTAAATGCCAGGCATCCCAAACTTAGCACAATTACTCACTGGGCGACTGCAATCAAAATTTAGCAAAAGTGGGCGGAGCCACAAACAGCCAATCAGATTTCACCTATTGACATCAATGTAAAATTTTCAAACATTGCCATTCTCACAGTTTTAAAGCCAGAGGCCCCAAACTTGGCACAGACCATGACTGGGGGACTGGGGTTAAAATTCAGAAAACTGGGCAGAGCTTACAACAGCCAATCAAATGTTACCTATTGCAATTCAATGGTAATATATACATTTCTGCTTTTTCACAGTCATGCTTTGGAATATGGCAGAAAATCGACCCAAAAAATGATTCAGTAACTCCTTCTAAATAAAACAATATCAGATATGTGCGGCTACATTGTTTCTGTAGTAAAAAGCAGTGTCCAAAGAAAGTTGTCAATAATTGAGCTTTCACAGAGCATAAATCACATGCTTGTATTTTCCAGTGTAGGTTGCTTACAATGAAGGATCAGGTAAAGCGATTGTCAAATTCCCACCAAAAATGACTTCACTTAGTAAACTACACCCCCTGAGGTACCCTTGGATGGATGCATTGATACTTTGGGCTGCAGAGATTATTGGTGAAATTTGATGGAATGTATAACAACAAAATGAAAAATGCATTTCTTTTATTCAGATATGTCAGCTGTTCTGCTTTTGTCGCAGATATGTTTTGGAGTATTGTAGTAATTCACCCCAAAAATAATGCAGTAACTCCTCCTGAACAAACCGATATAAAATATATGTGGCTACATTTTTTCTGTAGTAAAAACCAGTGTCCAGAGAAAGTTGTCAATAATTAAGCTTTCACAGAGCATAATTCACATGCTTGTATTTTTCAGTGTAGGCCACTTACAATGAAGTCTGAGGTAAAGAGATTGTCAAATTCCCACCATAAATGGCTTCATTTAGCAAACTACACCACCTGAAGTATCCTTCGATGGGTGTGTTGATAATTTTGGCTGCAGAGATTATTGGTGAAATTTGATGGAATGTATAACAAGAAAATGTAAAATTCATTTCTTTTATTCATATATGTTAGCTGTTCTGCTTTTTCACAGATATGCTTTGGAGTATTGTAGTAATTCACCCCAAAAATGATTCACTAACTCCTTCTGAATAAAACAATATAATATATATGTGGCTACATTGTTTCTGTAGTAAAAACCAGTGTCCAGAGAAAGTTGTCAATATACATACATTACATAAACTAACTGTATAAGGATACAGCCCCTGTATACAGTAACATTACACAGCATATATACATATATACATATATATATATATATATATATATATATATATGTGTGTGTGCGTGTGTGTGTGTGTATGTATATATATATATATATATATATATATATATATATATATATATATATATATATACATATATATATATTTATATATATATATATATCTGACTTCACCTACATACTGGGGGTGGATGGAAAGGGATCAGAGGGGTTGTGAGTTGAAATTATGTGAATAAATGTGTTTTTACACTGTAACGCTGTCTGTGAGACACAGACACACAGCAGCTACAGCTCTCTCTATCCAGAGATCACTGCAGCTGGTGGAGAAAGCTGGAGAGAATGCAACTTTGTTGCTTACTATCTAGTGATCACAGTGATTGGCTCACAGCGATCACATGGTAGGGAGCCAATAAAACTGAGTCCTTACTGAATCATTAATGCCTCATTCACATCAGGTGCGTTTGGGATTGCACATAAATGGGCTTTAATAATGCAAGCGTGTTTCAGCACATTTTTGCACGTTTGTGTATGCATTTCTATGTGTTTTTTCCCCTGAATAATGGGAGGGCTGGGCAGGATTTCTATATGTGTACAAAACTACAATTACAAATACAATTATGCATAAAAAAATACACATTACCTTGCGTTTATGTGCACTTCTGCGTGCTTTTGTGTGATAAAAAGAAAACGGGCATTGACTTTCATTACATGCGTTGCTAATTAGCAACGCTCAAAAATGCTGACAACCCTAAGTGTCAGCATCACTCTTTATTGCAGTGCAATGACCTGCATGGGGTCAATTGATTTAAATACATTTTATAGACACCATGCGTTATGCATGGTGTCAGCGTTATGCTACAGTGCATAAAAACATCCAAGATGTGAACGAGCCCTAACTACTCAGCTGTCATGATTTACCACAGCCGATTCACCAGCAGCGTGCACAGTCGATTGACACAGTACCGTTGAAATCCGGCGGTGTAAATACTATGCCGCTTCTGAGACAAGTGGCCACAACTGCGGCATAGGATTTACTTATCTCTAGGCAATTGAGCAGTATCTTTTGCATTTTCAGCTTGCCTGTCATGTGCGTCCTGTGCGGTGCATGGCCAGATTTTGCCGCAAGATTAATAAATCTCTATGCGTCTGCATTTGCATTTTTGCTCTCGTTTGTATTGTTGACTTTGATATCAGCATGAAGCAATCACTTTCAAGAAAAAAAAAAAACGAATGCGGGCATTGCTGTGGTAACTAGCGGCGTAATTCTGACGTTAGGACTGGTGAAATTGCGCACAGCAAAATTATCAGCCTTTCATATATCACACCCTTAATCTCAAATTCACTGCGATAAGCTTATTTTAACCATTTATGCCACGCGGACGTGAGATTCACATCCCCAGCGGCAGCTGCTATAGCCGCAGGGACGCACTAGTCACGTCCCTGCAGTTTGGGGGGGTGTGCACGCAGTCGTGCAGGCAGATGCTCACGTTCGTGATGTTGCCGGCAACAGGGGCGATTGGAATAAGGGGACAAAAGTCCCCTGTGCCAATCCGTACATGTCCACCGAGAATAAACACTGTGTTTGTTCAAATACAGTGTTTATTCTTAAATAGAGCCGCCGCGCTTCCTTCTGCCGACGATTTCCGCCACGCTTCCTCCTGCCGACAATTTCTGCCGCTTTCCGCCACCCGATCGATAGACTAATGAATGGGAACAAAGTTCCCATTTATTAATCTCCCCACCGGACACCCGTGATGCAGGCTTTAATTGAAGCCTGCATCCCTTCCCTAGTAACAATGTAGCAACAAATTGTTTCTTATGTAGCATACTTGTACACTACATAGGATTTTGCTCAGCGGGGACATCTTGTGGCCAAATAGCAAAATGACATCTACTAACTTTAGGGAACAAAAACAAAATAAAAGGCCATAATATTATAAATGTATGGGCTAAAAATTAGCGATGGATGTAAAACTGAAAAAATGTACCTTTTTTTCCAAATAAAATATTGTCACCCTACATTATACTAGGGATATAATTTTACGGTTGCATTAACCAGGACAAATGGGCAAATAAAATAGGTGGATTTTAATTACGGTAGCATGTGGTATTTTACAACTATAATGGCCGAAACCTGAGAAATAATGATTTTTTCCATTTTTTTCCTAATTATTTCAGTTAAAATGCATTTAGAATAAAATAATTCTTAGCATAATGTTCCACCTAAAGAAAGCTTAATTGGTGGTGGAAAAAACAAGGTATAGATCACTTCTTTGTGATAAGTAATGATAAAGTTATTGGGGAATGAAAGGGAGGAGCGCTGAAATGGGAAAATTCCTCTCGGTCATAAGGGGAAAAATACCCGCGGGCTGAAAAGGTTAAAAAAAAGTGGGCGGAGCCAGCAACAGCCAAAGGGAAAAAAATGACTTGCTGCTAAAATCAGTCAGAAAGTACTGTGACATAAAAACTGGGGCAGGCTATACTGCTTTGTCTCCACCTAGGGGGTTGGAGTCTACAACCCCGGCCCAGCCATGGAATTTAGCCCACGTCGCCCATGGTTCGGTGGGCTGGACTGATCCAGAAATCGAACTCACAACCTTCCACTTGGTAGACACAGTACAGTAACCCTTCGCCGACACACCTGCCCAATGTAAATAGATGCAAATAATACTTTTACCATGAAAACTCCATTCTTCCTACAGTTTTAAGAGTTTTAGGAGTACATGTGTGAAATTTTGCACACTTCTTCGGCCCATAGCCGTGTAGGTTGCTTGTGCTCTGTTAAGCTATCTTACCCTCGGTGCCCCTGGGGCGGCCCCCCGAAAACCCCATTTTTTCCCATAGACTTTCATTGGAAAATTTTAAACTTTCACCAATCAGACAGATCTGAAGATAAACTCACCAAACTTGGGTCACTTAGTCATGGGGTTGAAATAAAATTTCTTTCACATTTTGGGGACTGCAAAAGTGGGCGGAGCCACAAACAACAAATCGCATTTTCCCTATTGACTTCAATGGGAAAATTGTAAAAGCTGTCATTCTAACCGTTTTAAAGCCAAAGTCCCTAAACCTGGCACCGTGGGTCACTGGGTTACTATCGTTAACATTTTGAAAAAGTGGGCGGAGCCTACAACAGCCAATCACATTTCAGCTGTTTGTTTTATATGGGAAAATTTGATTTGCAGCTTGGGTTGTGGCTTGGGTTCAAATTTTAAAAGTGGGCGGAGCCACAAGCAGCCAAATGAATTTCAGTGATTTATTTACATGGAAACATTTAAAATGCTGCTATTCTCATATTATTGATGTCAAGGACCCCAAAGTTTACAAATGTTCTCACTGGGTGTTTGCACTTTAAGGTTAGAAAAAGTGGGCGGAGCCACCGACAACCAATCAGATTTCACCCATTGATTTTCAATGGAGAAATTAAAACTTCTGCCATTTCGACACTTTGAATGCCAGGATTCCCAAACCTTAAAGTGTTGGCCACTGAGTGACTGTGGTTCACAGTTAAGGGAAAAAAGGGGTGGGGCAATAACAGCCAATCAGATTTCAGCTATTGACCTTAATGAAGAAAGATTAACTACTGCTATTATTGCAGTTTAAATGCCAGGCATCCCAAACTTAGCACAATTACTCACTGGGCGACTGCAGTCAAAATTTAGCAAAAGTGGGCGGAGCCACAAACAGCCAATCAGATTTCACCTATTGACATCAATGTAAAATTTTCAAACATTGCCATTCTCACAGTTTTAAAGCCAGAGGCCCCAAACTTGGCACAGACCATGACTGGGGGACTGGGGTTAAAATTCAGAAAACTGGGCAGAGCTTACAACAGCCAATCAAATGTTACCTATTGCAATTCAATGGTAATATATACATTTCTGCTTTTTCACAGTCATGCTTTGGAATATGGCAGAAAATCTACCCAAAAAATGATTCAGTAACTCCTTCTAAATAAAACAATATCAGATATGTGCGGCTACATTGTTTCTGTAGTAAAAAGCAGTGTCCAAAGAAAGTTGTCAATAATTGAGCTTTCACAGAGCATAAATCACATGCTTGTATTTTCCAGTGTAGGTTGCTTACAATGAAGGCTCAGGTAAAGAGATTGTCAAATTCCCACCAAAAATGACTTCACTTAGTAAACTACACCCCCTGAGGTACCCTTGGATGGATGCATTGATACTTTGGGCTGCAGAGATTATTGGTGAAATTTGATGGAATGTATAACAACAAAATGAAAAATGCATTTCTTTTATTCAGATATGTCAGCTGTTCTGCTTTTGTCGCAGATATGTTTTGGAGTATTGTAGTAATTCACCCCAAAAATAATGCAGTAACTCCTCCTGAACAAACCGATATAAGATATATGTGGCTAAATTTTTTCTGTAGTAAAAACCAGTGTCCAGAGAAAGTTGTCAATAATTAAGCTTTCACAGAGCATAATTCACATGCTTGTATTTTCCAGCGTAGGCCACTTACAATGAAGTCTGAGGTAAAGAGATTGTCAAATTCCCACCATAAATGGCTTCATTTAGTAAACTACACCACCTGAGGTATCCTTCGATGGGTGTGTTGATAATTTTGGCTGCAGAGATTATTGGTGAAATTTGATGGAATGTATAACAAGAAAATGTAAAATTCATTTCTTTTATTCATATATGTTAGCTGTTCTGCTTTTTCACAGATATGCTTTGGAGTATTGTAGTAATTCACCCCAAAAATGATTCAGTAACTCCTTCTGAATAAAACAATATAATATATATGTGGCTACATTGTTTCTGTAGTAAAAACCAGTGTCCAGAGAAAGTTGTCAATATACATACATTACATAAACTAACTGTATAAGGATAGAGCCCCTGTATACAGTAACATTACACAGCATATATACATATATATATATATATATATATATATATATATATATATGTGTGTGTGTGCGTGTGTGCATATATATATATATATTTGTGTGCGTGTGTGTGTGTATATATATATATATATATATATATATATATATATATATATAGCTGACTTCACCTACATACTGGGGGTGGATGGAAAGGGATCAGAGGGGTTGTGAGGTGAAATTATGTGAATAAATGTGTTTTTACACTGTAACGCTGTCTGTGAGACACAGACACACAGCAGCTACAGCTCTCTCTATCCAGAGATCACTGCAGCTGGTGGAGAAAGCTGGAGAGAATGCAACTTTTGTTGCTTTCTATCTAGTGATCACAGTGATTGGCTCACAGCGATCACATGGTAGGGAGCCAATAAAACTGAGTCCTTACTGAATCATTAATGCCTCATTCACATCAGGTGCGTTTGGGATTGCACATAAATGGGCTTTAATAACGCAAGCGTGTTTCAGCACATTTTTGCACGTTTGTGTATGCATTTCTATGTGTTTTTTCCCCTGAATAATGGGAGGGCTGGGCAGGATTTCTATATGTGTACAGAACTACAATTACAAATACAATTATGCATAAACAAATACACATTACCTTGCGTTTATGTGCACTTCTGCGTGCTTTTGTGTGATAAAAAGAAAACGGGCATTGACTTTCATTACATGCGTTGCTAATTAGCAACGCTCAAAAATGCTGACAACCCTAAGTGTCAGCATCACTTTTTATTGCAGTGCAATGACCTGCATGCGGTCAATTGATTTAAATACATTTTATAGACACCATGCGTTATGCATGGTGTCAGCGTTATGCTACAGTGCATAAAAACATCCAAGATGTGAACGAGCCCTAACTACTCAGCTGTCATGATCTACCACAGCCGATTCACCAGCAGCGTGCACAGTCGATTGACACAGTACCGTTGAAATCCGGCGGTGTAAATACTATGCCGCTTCTGAGACAAGTGGCCACAACTGCAGCATAGGATTTACTTATCTCTAGGCAATTGAGCAGTATCTTTTGCATTTTCAGCTTGCCTGTCATGTGCGTCCTGTGCGGTGCATGGCCAGATTTTGCCGCAAGATTAATAAATCTCTATGCGTCTGCATTTGCATTTTTGCTCTCGCTTGTATTGTTGACTTTGATATCAGCATGAAGCAATCACTTTCAAGAAAAAAAAAAACGAATGCGGGCATTGCTGTGGTAACTAGCGGCGCAATTCTGACGCTAGGACTGGTGAAATTGCGCACAGCAAAATTATCAGCCTTTCATATATCACACCCTTAATCTCAAATTCACTGCGATAAGCTTATTTTAACCATTTATGCCACGCGGACGTGAGATTCACATCCCCAGCGGCAGCTGCTATAGCCGCAGGGACGCGCTAGTCACGTCCCTGCAGTTTGGTGGGGTGTGCACGCAATCGTGCAGGCAGATGCTCACGTTCGTGATGTTGCCGGCAACAGGGGCGATTGGATGAAGGGGACAAAAGTCCCCTGTGCCAATCCGTACATGTCCACCGAGAATAAACACTGTGTTTGTTCAAATACAGTGTTTATTCTTAAATAGAGCCGCCGCGCTTCCTTCTGCCGACGATTTCCGCCACGCTTCCTCCTGCCGACAATTTCTGCCGCTTTCCGCCACCCGATCGATAGACTAATGAATGGGAACAAAGTTCCCATTTATTAATCTCCCCACCGGACACCCGTGATGCAGGCTTTAATTGAAGCCTGCATCACTTCCCTAGTAACAATGTAGCAACAAATTGTTTCTTATGTAGCATACTTGTACACTACATAGGATTTTGCTCAGCGGGGACATCTTGTGGCCAAATAGTAAAATGACATCTACTAACTTTAGGGAACAAAAACTAAATAAAAGGCCATATTATTATAAATGTATGGGCCAAAAATTAGCGATGGATGTAAAGCTGAAAAAATTTACCTTTATTTCCAAATAAAATATTGTCACCATACATTATACTAGGGATATAATTTTATGGTTGCATTAAGCAGGACAAATGGGCAAATAAAATAGGTGGATTTTAATTACGGTAGCATGTGGTATTTTACAACTATAATGGCCGAAACCTGAGAAATAATGTTTTTTTCCATTTTTTTCCTAATTATTTCAGTTAAAATGCATTTAGAATAAAATAATTCTTAGCATAATGTTCCACCTAAAGAAAGCTTAATTGGTGGTGGAAAAAACAAGGTATAGATCACTTCTTTGTGATAAGTAATGATAAAGTTATTGGGGAATGAAAGGGAAGAGCGCTGAAATGGGAAAATTCCTCTCGGTCATAAGGTGAAAAATACCCGCGGGCTGAAAAGGTTAAAAAAAGTGGGCGGAGCCAGCAACAGCCAAAGGGAAAAAAATGACTTGCTGCTAAAATCAGTCAGAAAGTATTGTGACATAAAAACTGGGGCAGGCTTTACTGCTTTGTCTCCACCTAGGGGGTTGGAGTCTACAACCCCGGCCCAGCCATGGAATTTAGCCCACGTCGCCCATGGTTCGGTGGGCTGGACTGATCCAGGAATCGAACTCACAACCTTCCACTTGGTAGACACAGTACAGTAACCCTTCGCCGACACACCTGCCCAATGTAAATAGATGCAAATAATACTTTTAACATGGAAACTCCATTCTTCCTACAGTTTTAAGAGTTTTAGGAGTACATGTGTGAAATTTTGCACACTTCTTCGGCCCATAGCCGTGTAGGTTGCTTGTGCTCTGTTAAGCTATCTTACCCTCGGTGCCCCTGGGGCGGCCCCCCGAAAACCCCATTTTTTCCCATAGACTTTCATTGGAAAATTTTAAACTTTCACCAATCAGACAGATCTGAAGGTAAACTTACCAAACTTGGGTCACTTAGTCATGGGGTTGAAATAAAATTTCTTTCACATTTTGGGGACTGCAAAAGTGGGCGGAGCCACAAACAACCAATCGCATTTTCCCTATTGACTTCAATGGGAAAATTGTAAAAGCTGTCATTCTAACAGTTCTAACAGCCAGAGTCCCTAAACTTGGAACCGTGGGTCACTGGGTTACTATGGTTAACATTTTGAAAAAGTGGGCGGAGCCTACAACAGCCAATCACATTTCAGCTGTTTGTTTTATATGGGAAAATTTGAATTGCAGCTTGGGTTGTGGCTTGGGTTCAAATTTTAAAAGTGGGCGGAGCCACAAGCAGCCAATTGAATTTCAGTGATTTATTTACATGGGAACATTTAAAATGCTGCTATTCTCATATTATTGATGTCAAGGACCCCAAAGTTTACAAATGTTCTCACTGGGTGTTTGCACTTTAAGGTTAGAAAAAGTGGGCGGAGCCACCGACAACCAATCAGATTTCACCCATTGATTTTCAATGGAGAAATTAAAACTTCTGCCATTTCGACACTTTGAATGCCAGGATTCCCAAACCTTAAAGTGTTGGCCACTGAGTGACTGTGGTTCACAGTTAAGGAAAAAAGGGGTGGGGCAATAACAGCCAATCAGATTTCAGCTATTGACCTTAATGAAGAAAGATTAACTACTGCTATTATTGCAGTTTAAATGCCAGGCATCCCAAACTTAGCACAATTACTCACTGGGCGACTGCAATCAAAATTTAGCAAAAGTGGGCGGAGCCACAAACAGCCAATCAGATTTCACCTATTGACATCAATGTAAAATTTTCAAACATTGCCATTCTCACAGTTTTAAAGCCAGAGGCCCCAAACTTGGCACAGACCATGACTGGGGGACTGGGGTTAAAATTCAGAAAACTGGGCAGAGCTTACAACAGCCAATCAAATGTTACCTATTGCAATTCAATGGTAATATATACATTTCTGCTTTTTCACAGTCATGCTTTGGAATATGGCAGAAAATCTACCCAAAAAATGATTCAGTAACTCCTTCTAAATAAAACAATATCAGATATGTGCGGCTACATTGTTTCTGTAGTAAAAAGCAGTGTCCAAAGAAAGTTGTCAATAATTGAGCTTTCACAGAGCATAAATCACATGCTTGTATTTTCCAGTGTAGGTTGCTTACAATGAAGGATCAGGTAAAGCGATTGTCAAATTCCCACCAAAAATGACTTCACTTAGTAAACTACACCCCCTGAGGTACCCTTGGATGGATGCATTGATACTTTGGGCTGCAGAGATTATTGGTGAAATTTGATGGAATGTATAACAACAAAATGAAAAATGCTTTTCTTTTATTCAGATATGTCAGCTGTTCTGCTTTTGTCGCAGATATGTTTTGGAGTATTGTAGTAATTCACCCCAAAAATAATGCAGTAACTCCTCCTGAACAAACCGATATAAGATATATGTGGCTACATTTTTTCTGTAGTAAAAACCAGTGTCCAGAGAAAGTTGTCAATAATTAAGCTTTCACAGAGCATAATTCACATGCTTGTATTTTTCAGTGTAGGCCACTTACAATGAAGTCTGAGGTAAAGAGATTGTCAAATTCCCACCATAAATGGCTTCATTTAGCAAACTACACCACCTGAAGTATCCTTCGATGGGTGTGTTGATAATTTTGGCTGCAGAGATTATTGGTGAAATTTGATGGAATGTATAACAAGAAAATGTAAAATTCATTTCTTTTATTCATATATGTTAGCTGTTCTGCTTTTTCACAGATATGCTTTGGAGTATTGTAGTAATTCACCTCAAAAATGATTCAGTAACTCCTTCTGAATAAAACAATATAATATATATGTGGCTACATTGTTTCTGTAGTAAAAACCAGTGTCCAGAGAAAGTTGTCAATATACATACATTACATAAACTAACTGTATAAGGATACAGCCCCTGTATACAGTAACATTACACAGCATATATACATATATACATATATATATATATATATATATATATATATATATATATATATGTGTGTGCGTGTGTGTGTGTGTGTGTGTGTGTATGTATGTATATATATATATATATATATATATATATATATATATATATATATATATATATATATATATATATATACATATATATATATATTTATATATATATATATATCTGACTTCACCTACATACTGGGGGTGGATGGAAAGGGATCAGAGGGGTTGTGAGTTGAAATTATGTGAATAAATGTGTTTTTACACTGTAACGCTGTCTGTGAGACACAGACACACAGCAGCTACAGCTCTCTTTATCCAGAGATCACTGCAGCTGGTGGAGAAAGCTGGAGAGAATGCAACTTTGTTGCTTACTATCTAGTGATCACAGTGATTGGCTCACAGCGATCACATGGTAGGGAGCCAATAAAACTGAGTCCTTACTGAATCATTAATGCCTCATTCACATCAGGTGCGTTTGGGATTGCACATAAATGGGCTTTAATAATGCAAGCGTGTTTCAGCACATTTTTGCACGTTTGTGTATGCATTTCTATGTGTTTTTTCCCCTGAATAATGGGAGGGCTGGGCAGGATTTCTATATGTGTACAAAACTACAATTACAAATACAATTATGCATAAAAAAATACACATTACCTTGCGTTTATGTGCACTTCTGCGTGCTTTTGTGTGATAAAAAGAAAACGGGCATTGACTTTCATTACATGCGTTGCTAATTAGCAACGCTCAAAAATGCTGACAACCCTAAGTGTCAGCATCACTCTTTATTGCAGTGCAATGACCTGCATGGGGTCAATTGATTTAAATACATTTTATAGACACCATGCGTTATGCATGGTGTCAGCGTTATGCTACAGTGCATAAAAACATCCAAGATGTGAACGAGCCCTAACTACTCAGCTGTCATGATTTACCACAGCCGATTCACCAGCAGCGTGCACAGTCGATTGACACAGTACCGTTGAAATCCGGCGGTGTAAATACTATGCCGCTTCTGAGACAAGTGGCCACAACTGCGGCATAGGATTTACTTATCTCTAGGCAATTGAGCAGTATCTGTTGCATTTTCAGCTTGCCTGTCATGTGCGTCCTGTGCGGTGCATGGCCAGATTTTGCCGCAAGATTAATAAATCTCTATGCGTCTGCATTTGCATTTTTGCTCTCGTTTGTATTGTTGACTTTGATATCAGCATGAAGCAATCACTTTCAAGAAAAAAAAAAACGAATGCGGGCATTGCTGTGGTAACTAGCGGCGTAATTCTGACGTTAGGACTGGTGAAATTGCGCACAGCAAAATTATCAGCCTTTCATATATCACACCCTTAATCTCAAATTCACTGCGATAAGCTTATTTTAACCATTTATGCCACGCGGACGTGAGATTCACATCCCCAGCGGCAGCTGCTATAGCCGCAGGGACGCACTAGTCACGTCCCTGCAGTTTGGGGGGGTGTGCACGCAGTCGTGGAGGCAGATGCTCACGTTCGTGATGTTGCCGGCAACAGGGGCGATTGGATGAAGGGGACAAAAGTCCCCTGTGCCAATCCGTACATGTCCACCGAGAATAAACACTGTGTTTGTTCAAATACAGTGTTTATTCTTAAATAGAGCCGCCGCGCTTCCTTCTGCCGACGATTTCCGCCACGCTTCCTCCTGCCGACAATTTCTGCCGCTTTCCGCCACCCGATCGATAGACTAATGAATGGGAACAAAGTTCCCATTTATTAATCTCCCCACCGGACACCCGTGATGCAGGCTTTAATTGAAGCCTGCATCCCTTCCCTAGTAACAATGTAGCAACAAATTGTTTCTTATGTAGCATACTTGTACACTACATAGGATTTTGCTCAGCGGGGACATCTTGTGGCCAAATAGCAAAATGACATCTACTAACTTTAGGGAACAAAAACAAAATAAAAGGCCATAATATTATAAATGTATGGGCTAAAAATTAGCGATGGATGTAAAACTGAAAAAATGTACCTTTTTTTCCAAATAAAATATTGTCACCCTACATTATACTAGGGATATAATTTTACGGTTGCATTAACCAGGACAAATGGGCAAATAAAATAGGTGGATTTTAATTACGGTAGCATGTGGTATTTTACAACTATAATGGCCGAAACCTGAAAAATAATGATTTTTTCCATTTTTTCCTAATTATTTCAGTTAAAATGCATTTAGAATAAAATAATTCTTAGCATAATGTTCCACCTAAAGAAAGCTTAATTGGTGGTGGAAAAAACAAGGTATAGATCACTTCTTTGTGATAAGTAATGATAAAGTTATTGGGGAATGAAAGGGAGGAGCGCTGAAATGGGAAAATTCCTCTCGGTCATAAGGTGAAAAATACCCGCGGGCTGAAAAGGTTAAAAAAAAGTGGGCGGAGCCAGCAACAGCCAAAGGGAAAAAAATGACTTGCTGCTAAAATCAGTCAGAAAGTATTGTGACATAAAAACTGGGGCAGGCTTTACTGCTTTGTCTCCACCTAGGGGGTTGGAGTCTACAACCCCGGCCCAGCCATGGAATTTAGCCCACGTCGCCCATGGTTCGGTGGGCTGGACTGATCCAGGAATCGAACTCACAACCTTCCACTTGGTAGACACAGTACAGTAACCCTTCGCCAACACACCTGCCCAATGTAAATAGATGCAAATAATACTTTTAACATGGAAACTCCATTCTTCCTACAGTTTTAAGAGTTTTAGGAGTACATGTGTGAAATTTTGCACACTTCTTCGGCCCATAGCCGTGTAGGTTGCTTGTGCTCTGTTAAGCTATCTTACCCTCGGTGCCCCTGGGGCGGCCCCCCGAAAACCCCATTTTTTCCCATAGACTTTCATTGGAAAATTTTAAACTTTCACCAATCAGACAGATCTGAAGGTAAACTCACCAAACCTGGGTCACTTAGTCATGGGGTTGAAATAAAATTTCTTTCACATTTTGGGGACTGCAAAAGTGGGCGGAGCCACAAACAACCAATCGCATTTTCCCTATTGACTTCAATGGGAAAATTGTAAAAGCTGTCATTCTAACAGCCAGAGTCTCTAAACTTGGCACCGTGGGTCACTGGGTTACTATGGTTAACATTTTGAAAAAGTGGGCGGAGCCTACAACAGCCAATCACATTTCAGCTGTTTGTTTTACATGGGAAAATTTGAATTACAGCTTAGGTTGTGGCTTGGGTTCAAATTTTAAAAGTGGGCGGAGCCACAAGCAGCCAATTGAATTTCAGTGATTTATTTACATGGGAACATTTAAAATGCTGCTATTCTCATATTATTGATGTCAAGGACCCCAAAGTTTACAAATGTTCTCACTGGGTGTTTGCACTTTAAGGTTAGAAAAAGTGGGCGGAGCCACCGACAACCAATCAGATTTCACCCATTGATTTTCAATGGAGAAATTAAAACTTCTGCCATTTCGACACTTTGAATGCCAGGATTCCCAAACCTTAAAGTGTTGGCCACTGAGTGACTGTGGTTCACAGTTAAGGGAAAAAAGGGGTGGGGCAATAACAGCCAATCAGATTTCAGCTATTGACCTTAATGAAGAAAGATTAACTACTGCTATTATTGCAGTTTAAATGCCAGGCATCCCAAACTTAGCACAATTACTCACTGGGCGACTGCAGTCAAAATTTAGCAAAAGTGGGCGGAGCCACAAACAGCCAATCAGATTTCACCTATTGACATCAATGTAAAATTTTCAAACATTGCCATTCTCACAGTTTTAAAGCCAGAGGCCCCAAACTTGGCACAGACCATGACTGGGGGACTGGGGTTAAAATTCAGAAAACTGGGCAGAGCTTACAACAGCCAATCAAATGTTACCTATTGCAATTCAATGGTAATATATACATTTCTGCTTTTTCACAGTCATGCTTTGGAATATGGCAGAAAATCTACCCAAAAAATGATTCAGTAACTCCTTCTAAATAAAACAATATCAGATATGTGCGGCTACATTGTTTCTGTAGTAAAAAGCAGTGTCCAAAGAAAGTTGTCAATCATTGAGCTTTCACAGAGCATAAATCACATGCTTGTATTTTCCAGTGTAGGTTGCTTACAATGAAGGCTCAGGTAAAGAGATTGTCAAATTCCCACCAAAAATGACTTCACTTAGTAAACTACACCCCCTGAGGTACCCTTGGATGGATGCATTGATACTTTGGGCTGCAGAGATTATTGGTGAAATTTGATGGAATGTATAACAACAAAATGAAAAATGCATTTCTTTTATTCAGATATGTCAGCTGTTCTGCTTTTGTCACAGATATGTTTTGGAGTATTGTAGTAATTCACCCCAAAAATAATGCAGTAACTCCTCCTGAACAAACCGATATAAGATATATGTGGCTACATTTTTTCTGTAGTAAAAACCAGTGTCCAGAGAAAGTTGTCAATAATTAAGCTTTCACAGAGCATAATTCACATGCTTGTATTTTCCAGCGTAGGCCACTTACAATGAAGTCTGAGGTAAAGAGATTGTCAAATTCCCACCATAAATGGCTTCATTTAGTAAACTACACCACCTGAGGTATCCTTCGATAGGTGTGTTGATAATTTTGGCTGCAGAGATTATTGGTGAAATTTGATGGAATGTATAACAAGAAAATGTAAAATTCATTTCTTTTATTCATATATGTTAGCTGTCCTGCTTTTTCACAGATATGCTTTGGAGTATTGTAGTAATTCACCCCAAAAATGATTCAGTAACTCCTTCTGAATAAAACAATATAATATATATGTGGCTACATTGTTTCTGTAGTAAAAACCAGTGTCCAGAGAAAGTTGTCAATATACATACATTACATAAACTAACTGTATAAGGATACAGCCCCTGTATACAGTAACATTACACAGCATATATACATATATACATATATATATATATATATATATATATATATATATATATATATATATATATATATATATATATATATATATGTGTGTGCGTGTGTGTATATATATATATATAGCTGGCTTCACCTACATGCTGGGGGTGGATGGAAAGGGATCAGAGGGGTTGTGAGGTGAAATTATGTGAATAAATGTGTTTTTACACTGTAACGCTGTCTGTGAGACACAGACACACAGCAGCTACAGCTCTCTCTATCCAGAGATCACTGCAGCTGGTGGAGAAAGCTGGAGAGAATGCAACTTTTGTTGCTTTCTATCTAGTGATCACAGTGATTGGCTCACAGCGATCACATGGTAGGGAGCCAATAAAACTGAGTCCTTACTGAATCATTAATGCCTCATTCACATCAGGTGCTTTTGGGATTGCACATAAATGGGCTTAATAACGCAAGCGTGTTTCAGCACATTTTTGCACGTTTGTGTATGCATTTCTATGTGTTTTTTCCCCTGAATAATGGGAGGGCTGGGCAGGATTTCTATATGTGTACAGAACTACAATTACAAATACAATTATGCATAAAAAAATACACATTACCTTGCGTTTATGTGCACTTCTGCGTGCTTTTGTGTGATAAAAAGAAAACGGGCATTGACTTTAATTACATGCGTTGCTAATTAGCAACGCTCAAAAATGCTGACAACCCTAAGTGTCAGCATCACTCTTTATTGCAGTGCAATGACCTGCATGGGGTCAATTGATTTAAATACATTTTATAGACACCATGCGTTATGCATGGTGTCAGCGTTATGCTACAGTGCATAAAAACATCCAAGATGTGAACGAGCCCTAACTACTCAGCTGTCATGATCTACCACTGCCGATTCACCAGCAGCGTGCACAGTCGATTGACACAGTACCGTTGAAATCCGGCGGTGTAAATACTATGCCGCTTCTGAGACAAGTGGCCACAACTACGGCATAGGATTTACTTATCTCTAGGCAATTGAGCAGTATCTTTTGCATTTTCAGCTTGCCTGTCATGTGCGTCCTGTGCGGTGCATGGCCGGATTTTGCCGCAAGATTAATAAATCTCTATGCGTCTGCATTTGCATTTTTGCTCTCGCTTGTATTGTTGACTTTGATATCAGCATGAAGCAATCACTTTCAAGAAAAAAAAAACGAATGCGGGCATTGCTGTGGTAACTAGCGGCGTAATTCTGACGTTAGGACTGGTGAAATTGCGCACAGCAAAATTATCAGCCTTTCATATATCACACCCTTAATCTCAAATTCACTGCGATAAGCTTATTTTAACCATTTATGCCACGCGGACGTGAAATTCACATTCCCAGCGGCAGCTGCTATAGCCGCAGGGACGCGCTAGTCACGTCCCTGCAGTTTGGGGGGGTGTGCACGCAATCGTGCAGGCAGATGCTCACGTTCGTGATGTTGCCGGCAACAGGGGCGATTGGATGAAGGGGACAAAAGTCCCCTGTGCCAATCCGTTCATGTCCACCGAGAATAAACACTGTGTTTGTTCAAATACAGTGTTTATTCTTAAATAGAGCCGCCGCGCTTCCTTCTGCCGATGATTTCCGCCACGCTTCCTCCTGCCGACAATTTCTGCCGCTTTCCGCCACCCGATCGATAGACTAATGAATGGGAACAAAGTTCCCATTTATTGATCTCCCCACCGGACATCCGTGATGCAGGCTTTAATTTAAGCCTGCATCACTTCCCTAGTAACAATGTAGCAACAAATTGTTTCTTATGTAGCATACTTGTACACTACATAGGATTTTGCTCAGCGGGGACATCTTGTGGCCAAATAGTAAAATGACATCTACTAACTTTAGGGAACAAAAACAAAATAAAAGGCCATATTATTATAAATGTATGGGCTAAAAATTAGCGATGGATGTAAAACTGAACAAATTTACCTTTATTTCCAAATAAAATATTGTCACCATACATTATACTAGGGATATAATTTTACGGTTGCATTAACCAGGACAAATGGGCAAATAAAATAGGTGGATTTTAATTACGGTAGCATGTGGTATTTTACAACTATAATGGCCGAAACCTGAGAAATAATGATTTTTTCCATTTTTTTTCCTAATTATTTCAGTTAAAATGCATTTAGAATAAAATAATTCTTAGCATAATGTTCCACCTAAAGAAAGCTTAATTGGTGGTGGAAAAAACAAGGTATAGATCACTTCTTTGTGATAAGTAATGATAAAGTTATTGGGGAATGAAAGGGAGGAGCGCTGAAATGGGAAAATTCCTCTCGGTCATAAGGTGAAAAATACCCGCGGGCTGAAAAGGTTAAAAAAAGTGGGCAGAGCCAGCAACAGCCAAAGGGAAAAAAATGACTTGCTGCTAAAATCAGTCAGAAAGTATTGTGACATAAAAACTGGGGCAGGCTTTACTGCTTTGTCTCCACCTAGGGGGTTGGAGTCTACAACCCCGGCCCAGCCATGGAATTTAGCCCACGTCGCCCATGGTTCGGTGGGCTGGACTGATCCAGGAATCGAACTCACAACCTTCCACTTGGTAGACACAGTACAGTAACCCTTCGCCAACACACCTGCCCAATGTAAATAGATGCAAATAATACTTTTAACATGGAAACTCCATTCTTCCTACAGTTTTAAGAGTTTTAGGAGTACATGTGTGAAATTTTGCACACTTCTTCGGCCCATAGCCGTGTAGGTTGCTTGTGCTCTGTTAAGCTATCTTACCCTCGGTGCCCCTGGGGCGGCCCCCCGAAAACCCAATTTTTTCCCATAGACTTTCATTGGAAAATTTTAAACTTTCACCAATCAGACAGATCTGAAGGTAAACTCACCAAACTTGGGTCACTTAGTCATGGGGTTGAAATAAAATTTCTTTCACATTTTGGGGACTGCAAAAGTGGGCAGAGCCACAAACAACCAATCGCATTTTCCCTATTGACTTCAATGGGAAAATTGTAAAAGCTGTCATTCTAACCGTTTTAAAGCCAGAGTCCCTAAACTTGGCACCGTGGGTCACTGGGTTACTATGGTTAACATTTTGAAAAAGTGGGCGGAGCCTACAACAGCCAATCACATTTCAGCTGTTTGTTTTATATGGGAAAATTTGAATTGCAGCTTGGGTTATGGCTTGGGTTCAAATTTTAAAAGTGGGCGGAGCCACAAGCAGCCAATTGAATTTCAGTGATTTATTTACATGGGAACATTTAAAATGCTGCTATTCTCATATTATTGATGTCAAGGACCCCAAAGTTTACAAATGTTCTCACTGGGTGTTTGCACTTTAAGGTTAGAAAAAGTGGGCGGAGCCACCGACAACCAATCAGATTTCACCCATTGATTTTCAATGGAGAAATTAAAACTTCTGCCATTTCGACACTTTGAATGCCAGGATTCCCAAACCTTAAAGTGTTGGCCACTGAGTGACTGTGGTTCACAGTTAAGGGAAAAAAGGGGTGGGGCAATAACAGCCAATCAGATTTCAGCTATTGACCTTAATGAAGAAAGATTAACTACTGCTATTATTGCAGTTTAAATGCCAGGCATCCCAAACTTAGCACAATTACTCACTGGGCGACTGCAGTCAAAATTTAGCAAAAGTGGGCGGAGCCACAAACAGCCAATCAGATTTCACCTATTGACATCAATGTAAAATTTTCAAACATTGCCATTCTCACAGTTTTAAAGCCAGAGGCCCCAAACTTGGCACAGACCATGACTGGGGGACTGGGGTTAAAATTCAGAAAACTGGGCAGAGCTTACAACAGCCAATCAAATGTTACCTATTGCAATTCAATGGTAATATATACATTTCTGCTTTTTCACAGTCATGCTTTGGAATATGGCAGAAAATCTACCCAAAAAATGATTCAGTAACTCCTTCTAAATAAAACAATATCAGATATGTGCGGCTACATTGTTTCTGTAGTAAAAAGCAGTGTCCAGAGAAAGTTGTCAATAATTAAGCTTTCACAGAGCATAATTCACATGCTTGTATTTTCCAGCGTAGGCCACTTACAATGAAGTCTGAGGTAAAGAGATTGTCAAATTCCCACCATAAATGGCTTCATTTAGTAAACTACACCACCTGAGGTATCCTTCGATGGGTGTGTTGATAATTTTGGCTGCAGAGATTATTGGTGAAATTTGATGGAATGTATAACAAGAAAATGTAAAATTCATTTCTTTTATTCATATATGTTAGCTGTTCTGCTTTTTCACAGATATGCTTTGGAGTATTGTAGTAATTCACCCCAAAAATGATTCAGTAACTCCTTCTGAATAAAACAATATAATATATATGTGGCTACATTGTTTCTGTAGTAAAAACCAGTGTCCAGAGAAAGTTGTCAATATACATACATTACATAAACTAACTGTATAAGGATAGAGCCCCTGTATACAGTAACATTACACAGCATATATACATATATATATATATATATATATATATATGTGTGTGTGTGTGCGTGTGTGCATATATATATATATATATTTGTGTGCGTGTGTGTGTGTATATATATATATATATATATGTATATATATATATATATATATATATATATATATATATAGCTGACTTCACCTACATACTGGGGGTGGATGGAAAGGGATCAGAGGGGTTGTGAGGTGAAATTATGTGAATAAATGTGTTTTTACACTGTAACGCTGTCTGTGAGACACAGACACACAGCAGCTACAGCTCTCTCTATCCAGAGATCACTGCAGCTGGTGGAGAAAGCTGGAGAGAATGCAACTTTTGTTGCTTTCTATCTAGTGATCACAGTGATTGGCTCACAGCGATCACATGGTAGGGAGCCAATAAAACTGAGTCCTTACTGAATCATTAATGCCTCATTCACATCAGGTGCGTTTGGGATTGCACATAAATGGGCTTTAATAACGCAAGCGTGTTTCAGCACATTTTTGCACGTTTGTGTATGCATTTCTATGTGTTTTTTCCCCTGAATAATGGGAGGGCTGGGCAGGATTTCTATATGTGTACAGAACTACAATTACAAATACAATTATGCATAAAAAAATACACATTACCTTGCGTTTATGTGCACTTCTGCGTGCTTTTGTGTGATAAAAAGAAAACGGGCATTGACTTTCATTACATCCGTTGCTAATTAGCAACGCTCAAAAATGCTGACAACCCTAAGTGTCAGCATCACTTTTTATTGCAGTGCAATGACCTGCATGGGGTCAATTGATTTAAATACATTTTATAGACACCATGCGTTATGCATGGTGTCAGCGTTATGCTACAGTGCATAAAAACATCCAAGATGTGAACGAGCCCTAACTACTCAGCTGTCATGATCTACCACAGCCGATTCACCAGCAGCGTGCACAGTCGATTGACACAGTACCGTTGAAATCCGGCGGTGTAAATACTATGCCGCTTCTGAGACAAGTGGCCACAACTGCAGCATAGGATTTACTTATCTCTAGGCAATTGAGCAGTATCTTTTGCATTTTCAGCTTGCCTGTCATGTGCGTCCTGTGCGGTGCATGGCCAGATTTTGCCGCAAGATTAATAAATCTCTATGCGTCTGCATTTGCATTTTTGCTCTCGCTTGTATTGTTGACTTTGATATCAGCATGAAGCAATCACTTTCAAGAAAAAAAAAAACGAATGCGGGCATTGCTGTGGTAACTAGCGGCGCAATTCTGACGCTAGGACTGGTGAAATTGCGCACAGCAAAATTATCAGCCTTTCATATATCACACCCTTAATCTCAAATTCACTGCGATAAGCTTATTTTAACCATTTATGCCACGCGGACGTGAGATTCACATCCCCAGCGGCAGCTGCTATAGCCGCAGGGACGCGCTAGTCACGTCCCTGCAGTTTGGTGGGGTGTGCACGCAATCGTGCAGGCAGATGCTCACGTTCGTGATGTTGCCGGCAACAGGGGCGATTGGATGAAGGGGACAAAAGTCCCCTGTGCCAATCCGTACATGTCCACCGAGAATAAACACTGTGTTTGTTCAAATACAGTGTTTATTCTTAAATAGAGCCGCCGCGCTTCCTTCTGCCGACGATTTCCGCCACGCTTCCTCCTGCCGACAATTTCTGCCGCTTTCCGCCACCCGATCGATAGACTAATGAATGGGAACAAAGTTCCCATTTATTAATCTCCCCACCGGACACCCGTGATGCAGGCTTTAATTGAAGCCTGCATCCCTTCCCTAGTAACAATGTAGCAACAAATTGTTTCTTATGTAGCATACTTGTACACTACATAGGATTTTGCTCAGCGGGGACATCTTGTGGCCAAATAGCAAAATGACATCTACTAACTTTAGGGAACAAAAACAAAATAAAAGGCCATAATATTATAAATGTATGGGCTAAAAATTAGCGATGGATGTAAAACTGAAAAAATGTACCTTTTTTTCCAAATAAAATATTGTCACCCTACATTATACTAGGGATATAATTTTACGGTTGCATTAACCAGGACAAATGGGCAAATAAAATAGGTGGATTTTAATTACGGTAGCATGTGGTATTTTACAACTATAATGGCCGAAACCTGAAAAATAATGATTTTTTCCATTTTTTCCTAATTATTTCAGTTAAAATGCATTTAGAATAAAATAATTCTTAGCATAATGTTCCACCTAAAGAAAGCTTAATTGGTGGTGGAAAAAACAAGGTATAGATCACTTCTTTGTGATAAGTAATGATAAAGTTATTGGGGAATGAAAGGGAGGAGCGCTGAAATGGGAAAATTCCTCTCGGTCATAAGGTGAAAAATACCCGCGGGCTGAAAAGGTTAAAAAAAAGTGGGCGGAGCCAGCAACAGCCAAAGGGAAAAAAATGACTTGCTGCTAAAATCAGTCAGAAAGTATTGTGACATAAAAACTGGGGCAGGCTTTACTGCTTTGTCTCCACCTAGGGGGTTGGAGTCTACAACCCCGGCCCAGCCATGGAATTTAGCCCACGTCGCCCATGGTTCGGTGGGCTGGACTGATCCAGGAATCGAACTCACAACCTTCCACTTGGTAGACACAGTACAGTAACCCTTCGCCAACACACCTGCCCAATGTAAATAGATGCAAATAATACTTTTAACATGGAAACTCCATTCTTCCTACAGTTTTAAGAGTTTTAGGAGTACATGTGTGAAATTTTGCACACTTCTTCGGCCCATAGCCGTGTAGGTTGCTTGTGCTCTGTTAAGCTATCTTACCCTCGGTGCCCCTGGGGCGGCCCCCCGAAAACCCCATTTTTTCCCATAGACTTTCATTGGAAAATTTTAAACTTTCACCAATCAGACAGATCTGAAGGTAAACTCACCAAACCTGGGTCACTTAGTCATGGGGTTGAAATAAAATTTCTTTCACATTTTGGGGACTGCAAAAGTGGGCGGAGCCACAAACAACCAATCGCATTTTCCCTATTGACTTCAATGGGAAAATTGTAAAAGCTGTCATTCTAACAGCCAGAGTCTCTAAACTTGGCACCGTGGGTCACTGGGTTACTATGGTTAACATTTTGAAAAAGTGGGCGGAGCCTACAACAGCCAATCACATTTCAGCTGTTTGTTTTACATGGGAAAATTTGAATTACAGCTTAGGTTGTGGCTTGGGTTCAAATTTTAAAAGTGGGCGGAGCCACAAGCAGCCAATTGAATTTCAGTGATTTATTTACATGGGAACATTTAAAATGCTGCTATTCTCATATTATTGATGTCAAGGACCCCAAAGTTTACAAATGTTCTCACTGGGTGTTTGCACTTTAAGGTTAGAAAAAGTGGGCGGAGCCACCGACAACCAATCAGATTTCACCCATTGATTTTCAATGGAGAAATTAAAACTTCTGCCATTTCGACACTTTGAATGCCAGGATTCCCAAACCTTAAAGTGTTGGCCACTGAGTGACTGTGGTTCACAGTTAAGGGAAAAAAGGGGTGGGGCAATAACAGCCAATCAGATTTCAGCTATTGACCTTAATGAAGAAAGATTAACTACTGCTATTATTGCAGTTTAAATGCCAGGCATCCCAAACTTAGCACAATTACTCACTGGGCGACTGCAGTCAAAATTTAGCAAAAGTGGGCGGAGCCACAAACAGCCAATCAGATTTCACCTATTGACATCAATGTAAAATTTTCAAACATTGCCATTCTCACAGTTTTAAAGCCAGAGGCCCCAAACTTGGCACAGACCATGACTGGGGGACTGGGGTTAAAATTCAGAAAACTGGGCAGAGCTTACAACAGCCAATCAAATGTTACCTATTGCAATTCAATGGTAATATATACATTTCTGCTTTTTCACAGTCATGCTTTGGAATATGGCAGAAAATCTACCCAAAAAATGATTCAGTAACTCCTTCTAAATAAAACAATATCAGATATGTGCGGCTACATTGTTTCTGTAGTAAAAAGCAGTGTCCAAAGAAAGTTGTCAATCATTGAGCTTTCACAGAGCATAAATCACATGCTTGTATTTTCCAGTGTAGGTTGCTTACAATGAAGGCTCAGGTAAAGAGATTGTCAAATTCCCACCAAAAATGACTTCACTTAGTAAACTACACCCCCTGAGGTACCCTTGGATGGATGCATTGATACTTTGGGCTGCAGAGATTATTGGTGAAATTTGATGGAATGTATAACAACAAAATGAAAAATGCATTTCTTTTATTCAGATATGTCAGCTGTTCTGCTTTTGTCACAGATATGTTTTGGAGTATTGTAGTAATTCACCCCAAAAATAATGCAGTAACTCCTCCTGAACAAACCGATATAAGATATATGTGGCTACATTTTTTCTGTAGTAAAAACCAGTGTCCAGAGAAAGTTGTCAATAATTAAGCTTTCACAGAGCATAATTCACATGCTTGTATTTTCCAGCGTAGGCCACTTACAATGAAGTCTGAGGTAAAGAGATTGTCAAATTCCCACCATAAATGGCTTCATTTAGTAAACTACACCACCTGAGGTATCCTTCGATAGGTGTGTTGATAATTTTGGCTGCAGAGATTATTGGTGAAATTTGATGGAATGTATAACAAGAAAATGTAAAATTCATTTCTTTTATTCATATATGTTAGCTGTCCTGCTTTTTCACAGATATGCTTTGGAGTATTGTAGTAATTCACCCCAAAAATGATTCAGTAACTCCTTCTGAATAAAACAATATAATATATATGTGGCTACATTGTTTCTGTAGTAAAAACCAGTGTCCAGAGAAAGTTGTCAATATACATACATTACATAAACTAACTGTATAAGGATACAGCCCCTGTATACAGTAACATTACACAGCATATATACATATATACATATATATATATATATATATATATATATATATATATATATATATATATATATATATATATATATGTGTGTGCGTGTGTGTATATATATATATATAGCTGGCTTCACCTACATGCTGGGGGTGGATGGAAAGGGATCAGAGGGGTTGTGAGGTGAAATTATGTGAATAAATGTGTTTTTACACTGTAACGCTGTCTGTGAGACACAGACACACAGCAGCTACAGCTCTCTCTATCCAGAGATCACTGCAGCTGGTGGAGAAAGCTGGAGAGAATGCAACTTTTGTTGCTTTCTATCTAGTGATCACAGTGATTGGCTCACAGCGATCACATGGTAGGGAGCCAATAAAACTGAGTCCTTACTGAATCATTAATGCCTCATTCACATCAGGTGCTTTTGGGATTGCACATAAATGGGCTTAATAACGCAAGCGTGTTTCAGCACATTTTTGCACGTTTGTGTATGCATTTCTATGTGTTTTTTCCCCTGAATAATGGGAGGGCTGGGCAGGATTTCTATATGTGTACAGAACTACAATTACAAATACAATTATGCATAAAAAAATACACATTACCTTGCGTTTATGTGCACTTCTGCGTGCTTTTGTGTGATAAAAAGAAAACGGGCATTGACTTTCATTACATGCGTTGCTAATTAGCAACGCTCAAAAATGCTGACAACCCTAAGTGTCAGCATCACTCTTTATTGCAGTGCAATGACCTGCATGGGGTCAATTGATTTAAATACATTTTATAGACACCATGCGTTATGCATGGTGTCAGCGTTATGCTACAGTGCATAAAAACATCCAAGATGTGAACGAGCCCTAACTACTCAGCTGTCATGATCTACCACTGCCGATTCACCAGCAGCGTGCACAGTCGATTGACACAGTACCGTTGAAATCCGGCGGTGTAAATACTATGCCGCTTCTGAGACAAGTGGCCACAACTACGGCATAGGATTTACTTATCTCTAGGCAATTGAGCAGTATCTTTTGCATTTTCAGCTTGCCTGTCATGTGCGTCCTGTGCGGTGCATGGCCGGATTTTGCCGCAAGATTAATAAATCTCTATGTGTCTGCATTTGCATTTTTGCTCTCGCTTGTATTGTTGACTTTGATATCAGCATGAAGCAATCACTTTCAAGAAAAAAAAAACGAATGCGGGCATTGCTGTGGTAACTAGCGGCGTAATTCTGACGTTAGGACTGGTGAAATTGCGCACAGCAAAATTATCAGCCTTTCATATATCACACCCTTAATCTCAAATTCACTGCGATAAGCTTATTTTAACCATTTATGCCACGCGGACGTGAAATTCACATTCCCAGCGGCAGCTGCTATAGCCGCAGGGACGCGCTAGTCACGTCCCTGCAGTTTGGGGGGGTGTGCACGCAATCGTGCAGGCAGATGCTCACGTTCGTGATGTTGCCGGCAACAGGGGCGATTGGATGAAGGGGACAAAAGTCCCCTGTGCCAATCCGTTCATGTCCACCGAGAATAAACACTGTGTTTGTTCAAATACAGTGTTTATTCTTAAATAGAGCCGCCGCGCTTCCTTCTGCCGATGATTTCCGCCACGCTTCCTCCTGCCGACAATTTCTGCCGCTTTCCGCCACCCGATCGATAGACTAATGAATGGGAACAAAGTTCCCATTTATTGATCTCCCCACCGGACATCCGTGATGCAGGCTTTAATTTAAGCCTGCATCACTTCCCTAGTAACAATGTAGCAACAAATTGTTTCTTATGTAGCATACTTGTACACTACATAGGATTTTGCTCAGCGGGGACATCTTGTGGCCAAATAGTAAAATGACATCTACTAACTTTAGGGAACAAAAACAAAATAAAAGGCCATATTATTATAAATGTATGGGCTAAAAATTAGCGATGGATGTAAAACTGAACAAATTTACCTTTATTTCCAAATAAAATATTGTCACCATACATTATACTAGGGATATAATTTTACGGTTGCATTAACCAGGACAAATGGGCAAATAAAATAGGTGGATTTTAATTACGGTAGCATGTGGTATTTTACAACTATAATGGCCGAAACCTGAGAAATAATGATTTTTTCCATTTTTTTTCCTAATTATTTCAGTTAAAATGCATTTAGAATAAAATAATTCTTAGCATAATGTTCCACCTAAAGAAAGCTTAATTGGTGGTGGAAAAAACAAGGTATAGATCACTTCTTTGTGATAAGTAATGATAAAGTTATTGGGGAATGAAAGGGAGGAGCGCTGAAATGGGAAAATTCCTCTCGGTCATAAGGTGAAAAATACCCGCGGGCTGAAAAGGTTAAAAAAAGTGGGCAGAGCCAGCAACAGCCAAAGGGAAAAAAATGACTTGCTGCTAAAATCAGTCAGAAAGTATTGTGACATAAAAACTGGGGCAGGCTTTACTGCTTTGTCTCCACCTAGGGGGTTGGAGTCTACAACCCCGGCCCAGCCATGGAATTTAGCCCACGTCGCCCATGGTTCGGTGGGCTGGACTGATCCAGGAATCGAACTCACAACCTTCCACTTGGTAGACACAGTACAGTAACCCTTCGCCAACACACCTGCCCAATGTAAATAGATGCAAATAATACTTTTAACATGGAAACTCCATTCTTCCTACAGTTTTAAGAGTTTTAGGAGTACATGTGTGAAATTTTGCACACTTCTTCGGCCCATAGCCGTGTAGGTTGCTTGTGCTCTGTTAAGCTATCTTACCCTCGGTGCCCCTGGGGCGGCCCCCCGAAAACCCAATTTTTTCCCATAGACTTTCATTGGAAAATTTTAAACTTTCACCAATCAGACAGATCTGAAGGTAAACTCACCAAACTTGGGTCACTTAGTCATGGGGTTGAAATAAAATTTCTTTCACATTTTGGGGACTGCAAAAGTGGGCAGAGCCACAAACAACCAATCGCATTTTCCCTATTGACTTCAATGGGAAAATTGTAAAAGCTGTCATTCTAACCGTTTTAAAGCCAGAGTCCCTAAACTTGGCACCGTGGGTCACTGGGTTACTATGGTTAACATTTTGAAAAAGTGGGCGGAGCCTACAACAGCCAATCACATTTCAGCTGTTTGTTTTATATGGGAAAATTTGAATTGCAGCTTGGGTTATGGCTTGGGTTCAAATTTTAAAAGTGGGCGGAGCCACAAGCAGCCAATTGAATTTCAGTGATTTATTTACATGGGAACATTTAAAATGCTGCTATTCTCATATTATTGATGTCAAGGACCCCAAAGTTTACAAATGTTCTCACTGGGTGTTTGCACTTTAAGGTTAGAAAAAGTGGGCGGAGCCACCGACAACCAATCAGATTTCACCCATTGATTTTCAATGGAGAAATTAAAACTTCTGCCATTTCGACACTTTGAATGCCAGGATTCCCAAACCTTAAAGTGTTGGCCACTGAGTGACTGTGGTTCACAGTTAAGGGAAAAAAGGGGTGGGGCAATAACAGCCAATCAGATTTCAGCTATTGACCTTAATGAAGAAAGATTAACTACTGCTATTATTGCAGTTTAAATGCCAGGCATCCCAAACTTAGCACAATTACTCACTGGGCGACTGCAGTCAAAATTTAGCAAAAGTGGGCGGAGCCACAAACAGCCAATCAGATTTCACCTATTGACATCAATGTAAAATTTTCAAACATTGCCATTCTCACAGTTTTAAAGCCAGAGGCCCCAAACTTGGCACAGACCATGACTGGGGGACTGGGGTTAAAATTCAGAAAACTGGGCAGAGCTTACAACAGCCAATCAAATGTTACCTATTGCAATTCAATGGTAATATATACATTTCTGCTTTTTCACAGTCATGCTTTGGAATATGGCAGAAAATCTACCCAAAAAATGATTCAGTAACTCCTTCTAAATAAAACAATATCAGATATGTGCGGCTACATTGTTTCTGTAGTAAAAAGCAGTGTCCAGAGAAAGTTGTCAATAATTAAGCTTTCACAGAGCATAATTCACATGCTTGTATTTTCCAGCGTAGGCCACTTACAATGAAGTCTGAGGTAAAGAGATTGTCAAATTCCCACCATAAATGGCTTCATTTAGTAAACTACACCACCTGAGGTATCCTTCGATGGGTGTGTTGATAATTTTGGCTGCAGAGATTATTGGTGAAATTTGATGGAATGTATAACAAGAAAATGTAAAATTCATTTCTTTTATTCATATATGTTAGCTGTTCTGCTTTTTCACAGATATGCTTTGGAGTATTGTAGTAATTCACCCCAAAAATGATTCAGTAACTCCTTCTGAATAAAACAATATAATATATATGTGGCTACATTGTTTCTGTAGTAAAAACCAGTGTCCAGAGAAAGTTGTCAATATACATACATTACATAAACTAACTGTATAAGGATAGAGCCCCTGTATACAGTAACATTACACAGCATATATACATATATATATATATATATATATATATATATGTGTGTGTGTGTGCGTGTGTGCATATATATATATATATATTTGTGTGCGTGTGTGTGTGTATATATATATATATATATATGTATATATATATATATATATATATATATATATATAGCTGACTTCACCTACATACTGGGGGTGGATGGAAAGGGATCAGAGGGGTTGTGAGGTGAAATTATGTGAATAAATGTGTTTTTACACTGTAACGCTGTCTGTGAGACACAGACACACAGCAGCTACAGCTCTCTCTATCCAGAGATCACTGCAGCTGGTGGAGAAAGCTGGAGAGAATGCAACTTTTGTTGCTTTCTATCTAGTGATCACAGTGATTGGCTCACAGCGATCACATGGTAGGGAGCCAATAAAACTGAGTCCTTACTGAATCATTAATGCCTCATTCACATCAGGTGCGTTTGGGATTGCACATAAATGGGCTTTAATAACGCAAGCGTGTTTCAGCACATTTTTGCACGTTTGTGTATGCATTTCTATGTGTTTTTTCCCCTGAATAATGGGAGGGCTGGGCAGGATTTCTATATGTGTACAGAACTACAATTACAAATACAATTATGCATAAAAAAATACACATTACCTTGCGTTTATGTGCACTTCTGCGTGCTTTTGTGTGATAAAAAGAAAACGGGCATTGACTTTCATTACATCCGTTGCTAATTAGCAACGCTCAAAAATGCTGACAACCCTAAGTGTCAGCATCACTTTTTATTGCAGTGCAATGACCTGCATGGGGTCAATTGATTTAAATACATTTTATAGACACCATGCGTTATGCATGGTGTCAGCGTTATGCTACAGTGCATAAAAACATCCAAGATGTGAACGAGCCCTAACTACTCAGCTGTCATGATCTACCACAGCCGATTCACCAGCAGCGTGCACAGTCGATTGACACAGTACCGTTGAAATCCGGCGGTGTAAATACTATGCCGCTTCTGAGACAAGTGGCCACAACTGCAGCATAGGATTTACTTATCTCTAGGCAATTGAGCAGTATCTTTTGCATTTTCAGCTTGCCTGTCATGTGCGTCCTGTGCGGTGCATGGCCAGATTTTGCCGCAAGATTAATAAATCTCTATGCGTCTGCATTTGCATTTTTGCTCTCGCTTGTATTGTTGACTTTGATATCAGCATGAAGCAATCACTTTCAAGAAAAAAAAAACGAATGCGGGCATTGCTGTGGTAACTAGCGGCGCAATTCTGACGCTAGGACTGGTGAAATTGCGCACAGCAAAATTATCAGCCTTTCATATATCACACCCTTAATCTCAAATTCACTGCGATAAGCTTATTTTAACCATTTATGCCACGCGGACGTGAGATTCACATCCCCAGCGGCAGCTGCTATAGCCGCAGGGACGCGCTAGTCACGTCCCTGCAGTTTGGTGGGGTGTGCACGCAATCGTGCAGGCAGATGCTCACGTTCGTGATGTTGCCGGCAACAGGGGCGATTGGATGAAGGGGACAAAAGTCCCCTGTGCCAATCCGTACATGTCCACCGAGAATAAACACTGTGTTTGTTCAAATACAGTGTTTATTCTTAAATAGAGCCGCCGCGCTTCCTTCTGCCGACGATTTCCGCCACGCTTCCTCCTGCCGACAATTTCTGCCGCTTTCCGCCACCCGATCGATAGACTAATGAATGGGAACAAAGTTCCCATTTATTAATCTCCCCACCGGACACCCGTGATGCAGGCTTTAATTGAAGCCTGCATCACTTCCCTAGTAACAATGTAGCAACAAATTGTTTCTTATGTAGCATACTTGTACACTACATAGGATTTTGCTCAGCGGGGACATCTTGTGGCCAAATAGTAAAATGACATCTACTAACTTTAGGGAACAAAAACTAAATAAAAGGCCATATTATTATAAATGTATGGGCTAAAAATTAGCGATGGATGTAAAGCTGAAAAAATTTACCTTTATTTCCAAATAAAATATTGTCACCATACATTATACTAGGGATATAATTTTATGGTTGCATTAAGCAGGACAAATGGGCAAATAAAATAGGTGGATTTTAATTACGGTAGCATGTGGTATTTTACAACTATAATGGCCGAAACCTGAGAAATAATGTTTTTTTCCATTTTTTTCCTAATTATTTCAGTTAAAATGCATTTAGAATAAAATAATTCTTAGCATAATGTTCCACCTAAAGAAAGCTTAATTGGTGGTGGAAAAAACAAGGTATAGATCACTTCTTTGTGATTTATTAATGATAAAGTTATTGGGGAATGAAAGGGAAGAGCGCTGAAATGGGAAAATTCCTCTCGGTCATAAGGTGAAAAATACCCGCGGGCTGAAAAGGTTAAAAAAAGTGGGCGGAGCCAGCAACAGCCAAAGGGAAAAAAATGACTTGCTGCTAAAATCAGTCAGAAAGTATTGTGACATAAAAACTGGGGCAGGCTTTACTGCTTTGTCTCCACCTAGGGGGTTGGAGTCTACAACCCCGGCCCAGCCATGGAATTTAGCCCACGTCGCCCATGGTTCGGTGGGCTGGACTGATCCAGGAATCGAACTCACAACCTTCCACTTGGTAGACACAGTACAGTAACCCTTCGCCGACACACCTGCCCAATGTAAATAGATGCAAATAATACTTTTAACATGGAAACTCCATTCTTCCTACAGTTTTAAGAGTTTTAGGAGTACATGTGTGAAATTTTGCACACTTCTTCGGCCCATAGCCGTGTAGGTTGCTTGTGCTCTGTTAAGCTATCTTACCCTCGGTGCCCCTGGGGCGGCCCCCCGAAAACCCCATTTTTTCCCATAGACTTTCATTGGAAAATTTTAAACTTTCACCAATCAGACAGATCTGAAGGTAAACTTACCAAACTTGGGTCACTTAGTCATGGGGTTGAAATAAAATTTCTTTCACATTTTGGGGACTGCAAAAGTGGGCGGAGCCACAAACAACCAATCGCATTTTCCCTATTGACTTCAATGGGAAAATTGTAAAAGCTGTCATTCTAACAGTTCTAACAGCCAGAGTCCCTAAACTTGGAACCGTGGGTCACTGGGTTACTATGGTTAACATTTTGAAAAAGTGGGCGGAGCCTACAACAGCCAATCACATTTCAGCTGTTTGTTTTATATGGGAAAATTTGAATTGCAGCTTGGGTTGTGGCTTGGGTTCAAATTTTAAAAGTGGGCGGAGCCACAAGCAGCCAATTGAATTTCAGTGATTTATTTACATGGGAACATTTAAAATGCTGCTATTCTCATATTATTGATGTCAAGGACAGCAAAGTTTACAAATGTTCTCACTGGGTGCTTGCACTTTAAGGTTAGAAAAAGTGGGCGGAGCCACCGACAACCAATCAGATTTCACCCATTGATTTTCAATGGAGAAATTAAAACTTCTGCCATTTCGACACTTTGAATGCCAGGATTCCCAAACCTTAAAGTGTTGGCCACTGAGTGACTGTGGTTCACAGTTAAGGAAAAAAGGGGTGGGGCAATAACAGCCAATCAGATTTCAGCTATTGACCTTAATGAAGAAAGATTAACTACTGCTATTATTGCAGTTTAAATGCCAGGCATCCCAAACTTAGCACAATTACTCACTGGGCGACTGCAATCAAAATTTAGCAAAAGTGGGCGGAGCCACAAACAGCCAATCAGATTTCACCTATTGACATCAATGTAAAATTTTCAAACATTGCCATTCTCACAGTTTTAAAGCCAGAGGCCCCAAACTTGGCACAGACCATGACTGGGGGACTGGGGTTAAAATTCAGAAAACTGGGCAGAGCTTACAACAGCCAATCAAATGTTACCTATTGCAATTCAATGGTAATATATACATTTCTGCTTTTTCACAGTCATGCTTTGGAATATGGCAGAAAATCTACCCAAAAAATGATTCAGTAACTCCTTCTAAATAAAACAATATCAGATATGTGCGGCTACATTGTTTCTGTAGTAAAAAGCAGTGTCCAAAGAAAGTTGTCAATAATTGAGCTTTCACAGAGCATAAATCACATGCTTGTATTTTCCAGTGTAGGTTGCTTACAATGAAGGATCAGGTAAAGCGATTGTCAAATTCCCACCAAAAATGACTTCACTTAGTAAACTACACCCCCTGAGGTACCCTTGGATGGATGCATTGATACTTTGGGCTGCAGAGATTATTGGTGAAATTTGATGGAATGTATAACAACAAAATGAAAAATGCATTTCTTTTATTCAGATATGTCAGCTGTTCTGCTTTTGTCGCAGATATGTTTTGGAGTATTGTAGTAATTCACCCCAAAAATAATGCAGTAACTCCTCCTGAACAAACCGATATAAGATATATGTGGCTACATTTTTTCTGTAGTAAAAACCAGTGTCCAGAGAAAGTTGTCAATAATTAAGCTTTCACAGAGCATAATTCACATGCTTGTATTTTTCAGTGTAGGCCACTTACAATGAAGTCTGAGGTAAAGAGATTGTCAAATTCCCACCATAAATGGCTTCATTTAGCAAACTACACCACCTGAAGTATCCTTCAATGGGTGTGTTGATAATTTTGGCTGCAGAGATTATTGGTGAAATTTGATGGAATGTATAACAAGAAAATGTAAAATTCATTTCTTTTATTCATATATGTTAGCTGTTCTGCTTTTTCACAGATATGCTTTGGAGTATTGTAGTAATTCACCCCAAAAATGATTCAGTAACTCCTTCTGAATAAAACAATATAATATATATGTGGCTACATTGTTTCTGTAGTAAAAACCAGTGTCCAGAGAAAGTTGTCAATATACATACATTACATAAACTAACTGTATAAGGATACAGCCCCTGTATACAGTAACATTACACAGCATATATACATATATACATATATATATATATATATATATATATGTGTGTGCGTGTGTGTGTGTGTGTGTGTGTGTGTATGTATGTATATATATATATATATATATATATATATATATATATATATATATATATATATATATATATATATATATATATATATATATATATATATACATATATATATATTTATATATATATATATATCTGACTTCACCTACATACTGGGGGTGGATGGAAAGGGATCAGAGGGGTTGTGAGTTGAAATTATGTGAATAAATGTGTTTTTACACTGTAACGCTGTCTGTGAGACACAGACACACAGCAGCTACAGCTCTCTTTATCCAGAGATCACTGCAGCTGGTGGAGAAAGCTGGAGAGAATGCAACTTTGTTGCTTACTATCTAGTGATCACAGTGATTGGCTCACAGCGATCACATGGTAGGGAGCCAATAAAACTGAGTCCTTACTGAATCATTAATGCCTCATTCACATCAGGTGCGTTTGGGATTGCACATAAATGGGCTTTAATAATGCAAGCGTGTTTCAGCACATTTTTGCACGTTTGTGTATGCATTTCTATGTGTTTTTTCCCCTGAATAATGGGAGGGCTGGGCAGGATTTCTATATGTGTACAAAACTACAATTACAAATACAATTATGCATAAAAAAATACACATTACCTTGCGTTTATGTGCACTTCTGCGTGCTTTTGTGTGATAAAAAGAAAACGGGCATTGACTTTCATTACATGCGTTGCTAATTAGCAACGCTCAAAAATGCTGACAACCCTAAGTGTCAGCATCACTCTTTATTGCAGTGCAATGACCTGCATGGGGTCAATTGATTTAAATACATTTTATGGACACCATGCGTTATGCATGGTGTCAGCGTTATGCTACAGTGCATAAAAACATCCAAGATGTGAACGAGCCCTAACTACTCAGCTGTCATGATTTACCACAGCCGATTCACCAGCAGCGTGCACAGTCGATTGACACAGTACCGTTGAAATCCGGCGGTGTAAATACTATGCCGCTTCTGAGACAAGTGGCCACAACTGCGGCATAGGATTTACTTATCTCTAGGCAATTGAGCAGTATCTTTTGCATTTTCAGCTTGCCTGTCATGTGCGTCCTGTGCGGTGCATGGCCAGATTTTGCCGCAAGATTAATAAATCTCTATGCGTCTGCATTTGCATTTTTGCTCTCGTTTGTATTGTTGACTTTGATATCAGCATGAAGCAATCACTTTCAAGAAAAAAAAAAAAAACAAATGCGGGCATTGCTGTGGTAACTAGCGGCGTAATTCTGACGTTAGGACTGGTGAAATTGCGCACAGCAAAATTATCAGCCTTTCATATATCACACCCTTAATCTCAAATTCACTGCGATAAGCTTATTTTAACCATTTATGCCACGCGGACGTGAGATTCACATCCCCAGCGGCAGCTGCTATAACCGCAGGGACGCACTAGTCACGTCCCTGCAGTTTGGGGGGGTGTGCACGCAGTCGTGCAGGCAGATGCTCACGTTCGTGATGTTGCCGGCAACAGGGGCGATTGGATGAAGGGGACAAAAGTCCCCTGTGCCAATCCGTACATGTCCACCGAGAATAAACACTGTGTTTGTTCAAATACAGTGTTTATTCTTAAATAGAGCCGCCGCGCTTCCTTCTGCCGACGATTTCCGCCACGCTTCCTCCTGCCGACAATTTCTGCCGCTTTCCGCCACCCGATCGATAGACTAATGAATGGGAACAAAGTTCCCATTTATTAATCTCCCCACCGGACACCCGTGATGCAGGCTTTAATTGAAGCCTGCATCCCTTCCCTAGTAACAATGTAGCAACAAATTGTTTCTTATGTAGCATACTTGTACACTACATAGGATTTTGCTCAGCGGGGACATCTTGTGGCCAAATAGCAAAATGACATCTACTAACTTTAGGGAACAAAAACAAAATAAAAGGCCATAATATTATAAATGTATGGGCTAAAAATTAGCGATGGATGTAAAACTGAAAAAATGTACCTTTTTTTCCAAATAAAATATTGTCACCCTACATTATACTAGGGATATAATTTTACGGTTGCATTAACCAGGACAAATGGGCAAATAAAATAGGTGGATTTTAATTACGGTAGCATGTGGTATTTTACAACTATAATGGCCGAAACCTGAGAAATAATGATTTTTTCCATTTTTTCCTAATTATTTCAGTTAAAATGCATTTAGAATAAAATAATTCTTAGCATAATGTTCCACCTAAAGAAAGCTTAATTGGTGGTGGAAAAAACAAGGTATAGATCACTTCTTTGTGATAAGTAATGATAAAGTTATTGGGGAATGAAAGGGAGGAGCGCTGAAATGGGAAAATTCCTCTCGGTCATAAGGTGAAAAATACCCGCGGGCTGAAAAGGTTAAAAAAAGTGGGCGGAGCCAGCAACAGCCAAAGGGAAAAAAATGACTTGCTGCTAAAATCAGTCAGAAAGTACTGTGACATAAAAACTGGGGCAGGCTATACTGCTTTGTCTCCACCTAGGGGGTTGGAGTCTACAACCCCGGCCCAGCCATGGAATTTAGCCCACGTCGCCCATGGTTCGGTGCGCTGGACTGATCCAGAAATCGAACTCACAACCTTCCACTTGGTAGACACAGTACAGTAACCCTTCGCCGACACACCTGCCCAATGTAAATAGATGCAAATAATACTTTTACCATGAAAACTCCATTCTTCCTACAGTTTTAAGAGTTTTAGGAGTACATGTGTGAAATTTTGCACACTTCTTCGGCCCATAGCCGTGTAGGTTGCTTGTGCTCTGTTAAGCTATCTTACCCTCGGTGCCCCTGGGGCGGCCCCCCGAAAACCCCATTTTTTCCCATAGACTTTCATTGGAAAATTTTAAACTTTCACCAATCAGACAGATCTGAAGATAAACTCACCAAACTTGGGTCACTTAGTCATGGGGTTGAAATAAAATTTCTTTCACATTTTGGGGACTGCAAAAGTGGGCGGAGCCACAAACAACAAATCGCATTTTCCCTATTGACTTCAATGGGAAAATTGTAAAAGCTGTCATTCTAACCGTTTTAAAGCCAAAGTCCCTAAACCTGGCACCGTGGGTCACTGGGTTACTATCGTTAACATTTTGAAAAAGTGGGCGGAGCCTACAACAGCCAATCACATTTCAGCTGTTTGTTTTATATGGGAAAATTTGATTTGCAGCTTGGGTTGTGGCTTGGGTTCAAATTTTAAAAGTGGGCGGAGCCACAAGCAGCCAATTGAATTTCAGTAATTTATTTACATGGAAACATTTAAAATGCTGCTATTCTCATATTATTGATGTCAAGGACCCCAAAGTTTACAAATGTTCTCACTGGGTGTTTGCACTTTAAGGTTAGAAAAAGTGGGCGGAGCCACCGACAACCAATCAGATTTCACCCATTGATTTTCAATGGAGAAATTAAAACTTCTGCCATTTCGACACTTTGAATGCCAGGATTCCCAAACCTTAAAGTGTTGGCCACTGAGTGACTGTGGTTCACAGTTAAGGGAAAAAAGGGGTGGGGCAATAACAGCCAATCAGATTTCAGCTATTGACCTTAATGAAGAAAGATTAACTACTGCTATTATTGCAGTTTAAATGCCAGGCATCCCAAACTTAGCACAATTACTCACTGGGCGACTGCAGTCAAAATTTAGCAAAAGTGGGCGGAGCCACAAACAGCCAATCAGATTTCACCTATTGACATCAATGTAAAATTTTCAAACATTGCCATTCTCACAGTTTTAAAGCCAGAGGCCCCAAACTTGGCACAGACCATGACTGGGGGACTGGGGTTAAAATTCAGAAAACTGGGCAGAGCTTACAACAGCCAATCAAATGTTACCTATTGCAATTCAATGGTAATATATACATTTCTGCTTTTTCACAGTCATGCTTTGGAATATGGCAGAAAATCTACCCAAAAAATGATTCAGTAACTCCTTCTAAATAAAACAATATCAGATATGTGCGGCTACATTGTTTCTGTAGTAAAAAGCAGTGTCCAAAGAAAGTTGTCAATAATTGAGCTTTCACAGAGCATAAATCACATGCTTGTATTTTCCAGTGTAGGTTGCTTACAATGAAGGCTCAGGTAAAGAGATTGTCAAATTCCCACCAAAAATGACTTCACTTAGTAAACTACACCCCCTGAGGTACCCTTGGATGGATGCATTGATACTTTGGGCTGCAGAGATTATTGGTGAAATTTGATGGAATGTATAACAACAAAATGAAAAATGCATTTCTTTTATTCAGATATGTCAGCTGTTCTGCTTTTGTCGCAGATATGTTTTGGAGTATTGTAGTAATTCACCCCAAAAATAATGCAGTAACTCCTCCTGAACAAACCGATATAAGATATATGTGGCTAAATTTTTTCTGTAGTAAAAACCAGTGTCCAGAGAAAGTTGTCAATAATTAAGCTTTCACAGAGCATAATTCACATGCTTGTATTTTCCAGCGTAGGCCACTTACAATGAAGTCTGAGGTAAAGAGATTGTCAAATTCCCACCATAAATGGCTTCATTTAGTAAACTACACCACCTGAGGTATCCTTCGATGGGTGTGTTGATAATTTTGGCTGCAGAGATTATTGGTGAAATTTGATGGAATGTATAACAAGAAAATGTAAAATTCATTTCTTTTATTCATATATGTTAGCTGTTCTGCTTTTTCACAGATATGCTTTGGAGTATTGTAGTAATTCACCCCAAAAATGATTCAGTAACTCCTACTGAATAAAACAATATAATATATATGTGGCTACATTGTTTCTGTAGTAAAAACCAGTGTCCAGAGAAAGTTGTCAATATACATACATTACATAAACTAACTGTATAAGGATACAGCCCCTGTATACAGTAACACTACACAGCATACATACATATATATATATATATATATATATGTGTGTGTGTGTGTGTGTGCATATATATATATATATATATACATATATATATATATATATATATATATATATATATATATATATATATATATATCTGACTTCACCTACATGCTGGGGGTGGATGGAAAGGGATCAGAGGGGTTGTGAGGTGAAAGTATGTGAATAAATGTGTTTTTACACTGTAACGCTGTCTGTGAGACACAGACACACAGCAGCTACAGCTCTCTCTATCCAGAGATCACTGCAGCTGGTGGAGAAAGCTGGAGAGAATGCAACTTTTGTTGCTTTCTATCTAGTGATCACAGTGATTGGCTCACAGCGATCACATGGTAGGGAGCCAATAAAACTGAGTCCTTACTGAATCATTAATGCCTCATTCACATCAGGTGCGTTTGGGATTGCACATAAATGAGCTTAATAACGCAAGCGTGTTTCAGCACATTTTTGCACGTTTGTGTATGCATTTCTATGTGTTTTTTCCCCTGAATAATGGGAGGGCTGGGCAGGATTTCTATATGTGTACAGAACTACAATTACAAATACAATTATGCATAAAAAAATACACATTACCTTGCGTTTATGTGCACTTCTGCGTGCTTTTGTGTGATAAAAAGAAAACGGGCACTGACTTTCATTACATGCGTTGCTAATTAGCAACGCTCAAAAATGCTGACAACCCTAAGTGTCAGCATCACTCTTTATTGCAGTGCAATGACCTGCATGGGGTCAATTGATTTAAATACATTTTATAGACACCATGCGTTATGCATGGTGTCAGCGTTATGCTACAGTGCATAAAAACATCCAAGATGTGAACGAGCCCTAACTACTCAGCTGTCATGATCTACCACAGCCGATTCACCAGCAGCGTGCACAGTCGATTGACACAGTACCGTTGAAATCCGGCGGTGTAAATACCATGCCGCTTCTGAGACAAGTGGCCACAACTGCGGCATAGGATTTACTTATCTCTAGGCAATTGAGCAGTATCTTTTGCATTTTCAGCTTGCCTGTCATGTGCGTCCTGTGAGGTGCATGGCCAGATTTTGCCGCAAGATTAATAAATCTCTATGCGTCTGCATTTGCATTTTTGCTCTCGCTTGTATTGTTGACTTTGATATCAGCATGAAGCAATCACTTTCAAGAAAAAAAAAACGAATGCGGGCATTGCTGTGGTAACTAGCGGCGCAATTCTGACGCTAGGACTGGTGAAATTGCGCACAGCAAAATTATCAGCCTTTTATATATCACACCCTTAATCTCAAATTCACTGCGATAAGCTTATTTTAACCATTTATGCCACGCGGACGTGAGATTCACATCCCCAGCGGCAGCTGCTATAGCCGCAGGGACGCGCTAGTCACGTCCCTGCAGTTTGGGGGGGTGTGCACGCAATCGTGCAGGCAGATGCTCACGTTCGTGATGTTGCCGGCAACAGGGGCGATTGGATGAAGGGGACAAAAGTCCCCTGTGCCAATCCGTACATGTCCACCGAGAATAAACACTGTGTTTGTTCAAATACAGTGTTTATTCTTAAATAGAGCCGCCGCGCTTCCTTCTGCCGACGATTTCCGCCACGCTTCCTCCTGCCGACAATTTCTGCCGCTTTCCGCCACCCGATCGATAGACTAATGAATGGGAACAAAGTTCCCATTTATTAATCTCCCCACCGGACACCCGTGATGCAGGCTTTAATTGAAGCCTGCATCACTTCCCTAGTAACAATGTAGCAACAAATTGTTTCTTATGTAGCATACTTGTACACTACATAGGATTTTGCTCAGCGGGGACATCTTGTGGCCAAATAGTAAAATGACATCTACTAACTTTAGGGAACAAAAACTAAATAAAAGGCCATATTATTATAAATGTATGGGCTAAAAATTAGCGATGGATGTAAAGCTGAAAAAATTTACCTTTATTTCCAAATAAAATATTGTCACCATACATTATACTAGGGATATAATTTTATGGTTGCATTAACCAGGACAAATGGGCAAATAAAATAGGTGGATTTTAATTACGGTAGCATGTGGTATTTTACAACTATAATGGCCGAAACCTGAGATATAATGATTTTTTCCATTTTTTTCCTAATTATTTTAGTTAAAATGCATTTAGAATAAAATAATTCTTAGCATAATGTTCCACCTAAAGAAAGCTTAATTGGTGGTGGAAAAAACAAGGTATAGATCACTTCTTTGTGATAAGTAATGATAAAGTTATTGGGGAATGAAAGGGAGGAGCGCTGAAATGGGAAAATTCCTCTCGGTCATAAGGTGAAAAATACCCGCGGGCTGAAAAGGTTAAAAAAAAGTGGGCGGAGCCAGCAACAGCCAAAGGGAAAAAAATGACTTGCTGCTAAAATCAGTCAGAAAGTATTGTGACATAAAAACTGGGGCAGGCTTTACTGCTTTGTCTCCACCTAGGGGGTTGGAGTCTACAACCCCGGCCCAGCCATGGAATTTAGCCCACGTCGCCCATGGTTCGGTGGGCTGGACTGATCCAGGAATCGAACTCACAACCTTCCACTTGGTAGACACAGTACAGTAACCCTTCGCCAACACACCTGCCCAAAGTAAATAGATGCAAATAATACTTTTAACATGGAAACTCCATTCTTCCTACAGTTTTAAGAGTTTTAGGAGTACATGTGTGAAATTTTGCACACTTCTTCGGCCCATAGCCGTGTAGGTTGCTTGTGCTCTGTTAAGCTATCTTACCCTCGGTGCCCCTGGGGCGGCCCCCCGAAAACCCCATTTTTTTCCCATAGACTTTCATTGGAAAATGTTAAACTTTCACCAATCAGACAGATCTGAAGGTAAACTCACCAAACTTGGGTCACTTAGTCATGGGGTTGAAATAAAATTTCTTTCACATTTTGGGGACTGCAAAAGTGGACGGAGCCACAAACAACCAATCGCATTTTCCCTATTGACTTCAATGGGAAAATTGTAAAAGCTGTCATTCTAACAGTTCTAACAGCCAGAGTCCCTAAACTTGGCACCGTGGGTCACTGGGTTACTATGGTTAACATTTTGAAAAAGTGGGCGGAGCCTACAACAGCCAATCACATTTCAGCTGTTTGTTTTATATGGGAAAATTTGAATTGCAGCTTGGGTTGTGGCTTGGGTTCAAATTTTAAAAGTGGGCGGAGCCACAAGCAGCCAATTGAATTTCAGTGATTTATTTACATGGGAACATTTAAAATGCTGCTATTCTCATATTATTGATGTCAAGGACCCCAAAGTTTACAAATGTTCTCACTGGGTGTTTGCACTTTAAGGTTAGAAAAAGTGGGCGGAGCCACCGACAACCAATCAGATTTCACCCATTGATTTTCAATGGAGAAATTAAAACTTCTGCCATTTCGACACTTTGAATGCCAGGATTCCCAAACCTTAAAGTGTTGGCCACTGAGTAACTGTGGTTCACAGTTAAGGGAAAAAAGGGGTGGGGCAATAACAGCCAATCAGATTTCAGCTATTGACCTTAATGAAGAAAGATTAACTACTGCTATTATTGCAGTTTAAATGCCAGGCATCCCAAACTTAGCACAATTACTCACTGGGCGACTGCAATCAAAATTTAGCAAAAGTGGGCGGAGCCACAAACAGCCAATCAGATTTCACCTATTGACATCAATGTAAAATTTTCAAACATTGCCATTCTCACAGTTTTAAAGCCAGAGGCCCCAAACTTGGCACAGACCATGACTGGGGGACTGGGGTTAAAATTCAGAAAACTGGGCAGAGCTTACAACAGCCAATCAAATGTTACCTATTGCAATTCAATGGTAATATATACATTTCTGCTTTTTCACAGTCATGCTTTGGAATATGGCAGAAAATCTACCCAAAAAATGATTCAGTACCTCCTTCTAAATAAAACAATATCAGATATGTGCGGCTACATTGTTTCTGTAGTAAAAAGCAGTGTCCAAAGAAAGTTGTCAATAATTGAGCTTTCACAGAGCATAAATCACATGCTTGTATTTTCCAGTGTAGGTTGCTTACAATGAAGGCTCAGGTAAAGAGATTGTCAAATTCCCACCAAAAATGACTTCACTTAGTAAACTACACCCCCTGAGGTACCCTTGGATGGATGCATTGATACTTTGGGCTGCAGAGATTATTGGTGAAATTTGATGGAATGTATAACAACAAAATGAAAAATGCATTTCTTTTATTCAGATATGTCAGCTGTTCTGCTTTTGTCGCAGATATGTTTTGGAGTATTGTAGTAATTCACCCCAAAAATAATGCAGTAACTCCTCCTGAACAAACCGATATAAGATATATGTGGCTAAATTTTTTCTGTAGTAAAAACCAGTGTCCAGAGAAAGTTGTCAATAATTAAGCTTTCACAGAGCATAATTCACATGCTTGTATTTTCCAGCGTAGGCCACTTACAATGAAGTCTGAGGTAAAGAGATTGTCAATTTCCCACCATAAATGGCTTCATTTAGCAAACTACACCACCTGAGGTATCCTTCGATGGGTGTGTTGATAATTTTGGCTGCAGAGATTATTGGTGAAATTTGATGGAATGTATAACAAGAAAATGTAAAATTCATTTCTTTTATTCATATATGTTAGCTGTTCTGCTTTTTCACAGATATGCTTTGGATTATTGTAGTAATTCACCCCAAAAATGATTCAGTAACTCCTTCTGAATAAAACAATATAATATATATGTGGCTACATTGTTTCTGTAGTAAAAACCAGTGTCCAGAGAAAGTTGTCAATATACATACATTACATAAACTAACTGTATAAGGATACAGCCCCTGTATACAGTAACATTACACAGCATATATACATATATACATATATATATATATATATATATATGTGTGTGCGTGTGTGTGTGTGTGTGTGTGTGTGTATGTATGTATATATATATATATATATATATATATATATATATATATATATATATACATATATATATATTTATATATATATATATATCTGACTTCACCTACATACTGGGGGTGGATGGAAAGGGATCAGAGGGGTTGTGAGTTGAAATTATGTGAATAAATGTGTTTTTACACTGTAACGCTGTCTGTGAGACACAGACACACAGCAGCTACAGCTCTCTTTATCCAGAGATCACTGCAGCTGGTGGAGAAAGCTGGAGAGAATGCAACTTTGTTGCCTACTATCTAGTGATCACAGTGATTGGCTCACAGCGATCACATGGTAGGGAGCCAATAAAACTGAGTCCTTACTGAATCATTAATGCCTCATTCACATCAGGTGCGTTTGGGATTGCACATAAATGGGCTTTAATAATGCAAGCGTGTTTCAGCACATTTTTGCACGTTTGTGTATGCATTTCTATGTGTTTTTTCCCCTGAATAATGGGAGGGCTGGGCAGGATTTCTATATGTGTACAAAACTACAATTACAAATACAATTATGCATAAAAAAATACACATTACCTTGCGTTTATGTGCACTTCTGCGTGCTTTTGTGTGATAAAAAGAAAACGGGCATTGACTTTCATTACATGCGTTGCTAATTAGCAACGCTCAAAAATGCTGACAACCCTAAGTGTCAGCATCACTCTTTATTGCAGTGCAATGACCTGCATGGGGTCAATTGATTTAAATACATTTTATAGACACCATGCGTTATGCATGGTGTCAGCGTTATGCTACAGTGCATAAAAACATCCAAGATGTGAACGAGCCCTAACTACTCAGCTGTCATGATTTACCACAGCCGATTCACCAGCAGCGTGCACAGTCGATTGACACAGTACCGTTGAAATCCGGCGGTGTAAATACTATGCCGCTTCTGAGACAAGTGGCCACAACTGCGGCATAGGATTTACTTATCTCTAGGCAATTGAGCAGTATCTTTTGCATTTTCAGCTTGCCTGTCATGTGCGTCCTGTGCGGTGCATGGCCAGATTTTGCCGCAAGATTAATAAATCTCTATGCGTCTGCATTTGCATTTTTGCTCTCGTTTGTATTGTTGACTTTGATATCAGCATGAAGCAATCACTTTCAAGAAAAAACAAAAACGAATGCGGGCATTGCTGTGGTAACTAGCGGCGTAATTCTGACGTTAGGACTGGTGAAATTGCGCACAGCAAAATTATCAGCCTTTCATATATCACACCCTTAATCTCAAATTCACTGCGATAAGCTTATTTTAACCATTTATGCCACGCGGACGTGAGATTCACATCCCCAGCGGCAGCTGCTATAACCGCAGGGACGCACTAGTCACGTCCCTGCAGTTTGGGGGGGTGTGCACGCAGTCGTGCAGGCAGATGCTCACGTTCGTGATGTTGCCGGCAACAGGGGCGATTGGATGAAGGGGACAAAAGTCCCCTGTGCCAATCCGTACATGTCCACCGAGAATAAACACTGTGTTTGTTCAAATACAGTGTTTATTCTTAAATAGAGCCGCCGCGCTTCCTTCTGCCGACGATTTCCGCCACGCTTCCTCCTGCCGACAATTTCTGCCGCTTTCCGCCACCCGATCGATAGACTAATGAATGGGAACAAAGTTCCCATTTATTAATCTCCCCACCGGACACCCGTGATGCAGGCTTTAATTGAAGCCTGCATCCCTTCCCTAGTAACAATGTAGCAACAAATTGTTTCTTATGTAGCATACTTGTACACTACATAGGATTTTGCTCAGCGGGGACATCTTGTGGCCAAATAGCAAAATGACATCTACTAACTTTAGGGAACAAAAACAAAATAAAAGGCCATAATATTATAAATGTATGGGCTAAAAATTAGCGATGGATGTAAAACTGAAAAAATGTACCTTTTTTTCCAAATAAAATATTGTCACCCTACATTATACTAGGGATATAATTTTACGGTTGCATTAACCAGGACAAATGGGCAAATAAAATAGGTGGATTTTAATTACGGTAGCATGTGGTATTTTACAACTATAATGGCCGAAACCTGAGAAATAATGATTTTTTCCATTTTTTCCTAATTATTTCAGTTAAAATGCATTTAGAATAAAATAATTCTTAGCATAATGTTCCACCTAAAGAAAGCTTAATTGGTGGTGGAAAAAACAAGGTATAGATCACTTCTTTGTGATAAGTAATGATAAAGTTATTGGGGAATGAAAGGGAGGAGCGCTGAAATGGGAAAATTCCTCTCGGTCATAAGGTGAAAAATACCCGCGGGCTGAAAAGGTTAAAAAAAGTGGGCGGAGCCAGCAACAGCCAAAGGGAAAAAAATGACTTGCTGCTAAAATCAGTCAGAAAGTACTGTGACATAAAAACTGGGGCAGGCTATACTGCTTTGTCTCCACCTAGGGGGTTGGAGTCTACAACCCCGGCCCAGCCATGGAATTTAGCCCACGTCGCCCATGGTTCGGTGGGCTGGACTGATCCAGAAATCGAACTCACAACCTTCCACTTGGTAGACACAGTACAGTAACCCTTCGCCGACACACCTGCCCAATGTAAATAGATGCAAATAATACTTTTACCATGAAAACTCCATTCTTCCTACAGTTTTAAGAGTTTTAGGAGTACATGTGTGAAATTTTGCACACTTCTTCGGCCCATAGCCGTGTAGGTTGCTTGTGCTCTGTTAAGCTATCTTACCCTCGGTGCCCCTGGGGCGGCCCCCCGAAAACCCCATTTTTTCCCATAGACTTTCATTGGAAAATTTTAAACTTTCACCAATCAGACAGATCTGAAGATAAACTCACCAAACTTGGGTCACTTAGTCATGGGGTTGAAATAAAATTTCTTTCACATTTTGGGGACTGCAAAAGTGGGCGGAGCCACAAACAACCAATCGCATTTTCCCTATTGACTTCAATGGGAAAATTGTAAAAGCTGTCATTCTAACAGTTCTAACAGCCAGAGTCCCTAAACTTGGCACCGTGGGTCACTGGGTTACTATGGTTAACATTTTGAAAAAGTGGGCGGAGCCTACAACAGCCAATCACATTTCAGCTGTTTGTTTTATATGGGAAAATTTGAATTGCAGCTTGGGTTGTGGCTTGGGTTCAAATTTTAAAAGTGGGCGGAGCCACAAGCAGCCAATTGAATTTCAGTGATTTATTTACATGGGAACATTTAAAATGCTGCTATTCTCATATTATTGATGTCAAGGACCCCAAAGTTTACAAATGTTCTCACTGGGTGTTTGCACTTTAAGGTTAGAAAAAGTGGGCGGAGCCACCGACAACCAATCAGATTTCACCCATTGATTTTCAATGGAGAAATTAAAACTTCTGCCATTTCGACACTTTGAATGCCAGGATTCCCAAACCTTAAAGTGTTGGCCACTGAGTGACTGTGGTTCACAGTTAAGGGAAAAAAGGGGTGGGGCAATAACAGCCAATCAGATTTCAGCTATTGACCTTAATGAAGAAAGATTAACTACTGCTATTATTGCAGTTTAAATGCCAGGCATCCCAAACTTAGCACAATTACTCACTGGGCGACTGCAATCAAAATTTAGCAAAAGTGGGCGGAGCCACAAACAGCCAATCACATTTCACCTATTGACATCAATGTAAAATTTTCAAACATTGCCATTCTCACAGTTTTAAAGCCAGAGGCCCCAAACTTGGCACAGACCATGACTGGGGGACTGGGGTTAAAATTCAGAAAACTGGGCAGAGCTTACAACAGCCAATCAAATGTTACCTATTGCAATTCAATGGTAATATATACATTTCTGCTTTTTCACAGTCATGCTTTGGAATATGGCAGAAAATCTACCCAAAAAATGATTCAGTACCTCCTTCTAAATAAAACAATATCAGATATGTGCGGCTACATTGTTTCTGTAGTAAAAAGCAGTGTCCAAAGAAAGTTGTCAATAATTGAGCTTTCACAGAGCATAAATCACATGCTTGTATTTTCCAGTGTAGGTTGCTTACAATGAAGGCTCAGGTAAAGAGATTGTCAAATTCCCACCAAAAATGACTTCACTTAGTAAACTACACCCCCTGAGGTACCCTTGGATGGATGCATTGATACTTTGGGCTGCAGAGATTATTGGTGAAATTTGATGGAATGTATAACAACAAAATGAAAAATGCATTTCTTTTATTCAGATATGTCAGCTGTTCTGCTTTTGTCGCAGATATGTTTTGGAGTATTGTAGTAATTCACCCCAAAAATAATGCAGTAACTCCTCCTGAACAAACCGATATAAGATATATGTGGCTAAATTTTTTCTGTAGTAAAAACCAGTGTCCAGAGAAAGTTGTCAATAATTAAGCTTTCACAGAGCATAATTCACATGCTTGTATTTTCCAGCGTAGGCCACTTACAATGAAGTCTGAGGTAAAGAGATTGTCAATTTCCCACCATAAATGGCTTCATTTAGTAAACTACACCACCTGAGGTATCCTTCGATGGGTGTGTTGATAATTTTGGCTGCAGAGATTATTGGTGAAATTTGATGGAATGTATAACAAGAAAATGTAAAATTCATTTCTTTTATTCATATATGTTAGCTGTTCTGCTTTTTCACAGATATGCTTTGGATTATTGTAGTAATTCACCCCAAAAATGATTCAGTAACTCCTTCTGAATAAAACAATATAATATATATGTGGCTACATTGTTTCTGTAGTAAAAACCAGTGTCCAGAGAAAGTTGTCAATATACATACATTACATAAACTAACTGTATAAGGATACAGCCCCTGTATACAGTAACATTACACAGCATATATACATATATATGTGTGTGTGCGTGTGTGTGTATGTGTGTGTATATATATATATATATATATATATATATATATATATATCTGACTTCACCTACATACTGGGGGTGGATGGAAAGGGATCAGAGGGGTTGTGAGGTGAAATTATGTGAATAAATGTGTTTTTACACTGTAACGCTGTCTGTGAGACACAGACACACAGCAGCTACAGCTCTCTCTATCCAGAGATCACTGCAGCTGGTGGAGAAAGCTGGAGAGAATGCAACTTTGTTGCTTTCTATCTAGTGATCACAGTGATTGGCTCACAGCGATCACATGGTAGGGAGCCAATAAAACGGAGTCCTTACTGAATCATTAATGCCTCATTCACATCAGGTGCGTTTGGGATTGCACATAAATGGGCTTTAATAATGCAAGCGTGTTTCAGCACATTTTTGCACGTTTGTGTATGCATTTCTATGTGTTTTTTCCCCTGAATAATGGGAGGGCTGGGCAGGATTTCTATATGTGTACAAAACTACAATTACAAATACAATTATGCATAAAAAAATACACATTATCTTGCGTTTATGTGCACTTCTGCGTGCTTTTGTGTGATAAAAAGAAAACGGGCATTGACTTTCATTACATGCGTTGCTAATTAGCAACGCTCAAAAATGCTGACAACCCTAAGTGTCAGCATCACTCTTTATTGCAGTGCAATGACCTGCATGGGGTCAATTGATTTAAATACATTTTATAGACACCATGCGTTATGCATGGTGTCAGCGTTATGCTACAGTGCATAAAAACATCCAAGATGTGAACGAGCCCTAACTACTCAGCTGTCATGATCTACCACAGCCGATTCACCAGCAGCGTGCACAGTCGATTGACACAGTACCGTTGAAATCCGGCGGTGTAAATACTATGCCGCTTCTGAGACAAGTGGCCACAACTGCGGCATAGGATTTACTTATCTCTAGGCAATTGAGCAGTATCTTTTGCATTTTCAGCTTGCCTGTCATGTGCGTCCAGTGCGGTGCATGGCCAGATTTTGCCGCAAGATTAATAAATCTCTATGCGTCTGCATTTGCATTTTTGCTCTCGCTTGTATTGTTGACTTTGATATCAGCATGAAGCAATCACTTTCAAGAAAAAAAAAACGAATGCGGGCATTGCTGTGGTAACTAGCGGCGTAATTCTGACGTTAGGACTGGTGAAATTGCGCACAGCAAAATTATCAGCCTTTCATATATCACACCCTTAATCTCAAATTCACTGCGATAAGCTTATTTTAACCATTTATGCCACGCGGACGTGAGATTCACATCCCCAGCGGCAGCTGCTATAGCCGCAGGGACGCGCTAGTCACGTCCCTGCAGTTTGGGGGGGTGTGCACGCAATCGTGCAGGCAGATGCTCACGTTCGTGATGTTGCCGGCAACAGGGGCGATTGGATGAAGGGGACAAAAGTCCCCTGTGCCAATCCGTACATGTCCACCGAGAATAAACACTGTGTTTGTTTAAATACAGTGTTTATTCTTAAATAGAGCCGCCAGCTTCCTTCTGCCGACGATTTCCGCCACGCTTCCTCCTGCTGACAATTTCTGCCGCTTTCCGCCACCCGATCGATAGACTAATGAATGGGAACAAAGTTCCCATTTATTAATCTCCCCACCGGACACCCGTGATGCAGGCTTTAATTGAAGCCTGCATCACTTCCCTAGTAACAATGTAGCAACAAATTGTTTCTTATGTAGCATACTTGTACACTACATAGGATTTTGCTCAGCGGGGACATCTTGTGGCCAAATAGTAAAATGACATCTACTAACTTTAGGGAACAAAAACTAAATAAAAGGCCATATTATTATAAATGTATGGGCTAAAAATAAGCGATGGATGTAAAACTGAAAAAATGTACCTTTATTTCCAAATAAAATATTGTCACCATACATTATACTAGGGATATAATTTTACGGTTGCATTAACCAGGACAAATGGGCAAATAAAATAGGTGGATTTTAATTACGGTAGCATGTGGTATTTTACAACTATAATGACCGAAACCTGAGAAATAATGATTTTTTCCATTTTTTTCCTAATTATTTCAGTTAAAATGCATTTAGAATAAAATAATTCTTAGCATAATGTTCCACCTAAAGAAAGCTTAATTGGTGGTGGAAAAAACAAGGTATAGATCACTTCTTTGTGATAAGTAATGATAAAGTTATTGGGGAATGAAAGGGAGGAGCGCTGAAATGGGAAAATTCCTCTCGGTCATAAGGTGAAAAATACTCGCGGGCTGAAAAGGTTAAAAAAAAGTGGGCGGAGCCAGCAACAGCCAAAGGGAAAAAAATGACTTGCTGCTAAAATCAGTCAGAAAGTATTGTGACATAAAAACTGGGGCAGGCTTTACTGCTTTGTCTCCACCTAGGGGGTTGGAGTCTACAACCCCGGCCCAGCCATGGAATTTAGCCCACGTCGCCCATGGTTCAGTGGGCTGGACTGATCCAGGAATCGAACTCACAACCTTCCACTTGGTAGACACAGTACAGTAACCCTTCGCCAACACACCTGCCCAATGTAAATAGATGCAAATAATACTTTTAACATGGAAACTCCATTCTTCCTACAGTTTTAAGAGTTTTAGGAGTACATGTGTGAAATTTTGCACACTTCTTCGGCCCATAGCCGTGTAGGTTGCTTGTGCTCTGTTAAGCTATCTTACCCTCGGTGACCCTGGGGCGGCCCCCCGAAAACCCCATTTTTTCCCATAGACTTTCATTGGAAAATTTTAAACTTTCACCAATCAGACAGATCTGAAGGTAAACTCACCAAACTTGGGTCACTTAGTCATGGGGTTGAAATAAAATTTCTTTCACATTTTGGGGACTGCAAAAGTGGGCGGAGCCACAAACAACCAATCGCATTTTCCCTATTGACTTCAATGGGAAAATTGTAAAAGCTGTCATTCTAACAGTTCTAACAGCCAGAGTCCCTAAACTTGGCACCGTGGGTCACTGGGTTACTATGGTTAACATTTTGAAAAAGTGGGTGGAGCCTACAACAGCCAATCACATTTCAGCTGTTTGTTTTATATGGGAAAATTTGATTTGCAGCTTGGGTTGTGGCTTGGGTTCAAATTTTAAAAGTGGGCGGAGCCACAAGCAGCCAATTGAATTTCAGTGATTTATTTACATGGGAACATTTAAAATGCTGCTATTCTCATATTATTGATGTCAAGGACCCCAAAGTTTACAAATGTTCTCACTGGGTGTTTGCACTTTAAGGTTAGAAAAAGTGGGCGGAGCCACCGACAACCAATCAGATTTCACCCATTGATTTTCAATGGAGAAATTAAAACTTCTGCCATTTCGACACTTTGAATGCCAGGATTCCCAAACCTTAAAGTGTTGGCCACTGAGTGACTGTGGTTCACAGTTAAGGGGAAAAAGGGGTGGGGCAATAACAGCCAATCAGATTTCAGCTATTGACCTTAATGAAGAAAGATTAACTACTGCTATTATTGCAGTTTAAATGCCAGGCATCCCAAACTTAGCACAATTACTCACTGGGCGACTGCAGTCAAAATTTAGCAAAAGTGGGCGGAGCCACAAACAGCCAATCAGATTTCACCTATTGACATCAATGTAAAATTTTGAAACATTGCCATTCTCACAGTTTTAAAGCCAGAGGCCCCAAACTTGGCACAGACCATGACTGGGGGACTGGGGTTAAAATTCAGAAAACTGGGCAGAGCTTACAACAGCCAATCAAATGTTACCTATTGCAATTCAATGGTAATATATACATTTCTGCTTTTTCACAGTCATGCTTTGGAATATGGCAGAAAATCTACCCAAAAAATGATTCAGTAACTCCTTCTAAATAAAACAATATCAGATATGTGCGGCTACATTGTTTCTGTAGTAAAAAGCAGTGTCCAAAGAAAGTTGTCAATAATTGAGCTTTCACAGAGCATAAATCACATGCTTGTATTTTCCAGTGTAGGTTGCTTACAATGAAGGCTCAGGTAAAGAGATTGTCAAATTCCCACCAAAAATGACTTCACTTAGTAAACTACACCCCCTGAGGTACCCTTGGATGGATGCATTGATACTTTGGGCTGCAGAGATTATTGGTGAAATTTGATGGAATGTATAACAACAAAATGAAAAATGCATTTCTTTTATTCAGATATGTCAGCTGTTCTGCTTTTGTCGCAGATATGTTTTGGAGTATTGTAGTAATTCACCCCAAAAATAATGTAGTAACTCCTCCTGAACAAACCGATATAAGATATATGTGGCTACATTTTTTCTGTAGTAAAAACCAGTGTCCAGAGAAAGTTGTCAATAATTAAGCTTTCACAGAGCATAATTCACATGCTTGTATTTTCCAGCGTAGGCCACTTACAATGAAGTCTGAGGAAAAGAGATTGTCAAATTCCCACCATAAATGGCTTCATTTAGTAAACTACACCACCTGAGGTATCCTTCGATGGGTGTGTTGATAATTTTGGCTGCAGAGATTATTGGTGAAATTTGATGGAATGTATAACAAGAAAATGTAAAATTCATTTCTTTTATTCATATATGTTAGCTGTTCTGCTTTTTCACAGATATACTTTGGAGTATTGTAGTAATTCACCCCAAAAATGATTCAGTAACTCCTTCTGAATAAAACAATATAATATATACGTGGCTACATTGTTTCTGTAGTAAAAACCAGTGTCCAGAGAAAGTTGTCAATATACATACATTACATAAACTAACTGTATAAGGATACAGCCCCTCTATACAGTAACATTACACAGCATATATACATATATATATATATATATATATATATATATATATATATATATATATGTGTGCGTGTGTGTGTATGTGTGTATATATATATATATATATATATATATATATATATATATATATATATCTGACTTCACCTACATACTGGGGGTGGATGGAAAGGGATCAGAGGGGTTGTGAGGTGAAATTATGTGAATAAATGTGTTTTTACACTGTAACGCTGTCTGTGAGACACAGACACACAGCAGCTACAGCTCTCTCTATCCAGAGATCACTGCAGCTGGTGGAGAAAGCTGGAGAGAATGCAACTTTGTTGCTTTCTATCTAGTGATCACAGTGATTGGCTCACAGCGATCACATGGTAGGGAGCCAATAAAACGGAGTCCTTACTGAATCATTAATGCCTCATTCACATCAGGTGCGTTTGGGATTGCACATAAATGGGCTTTAATAATGCAAGCGTGTTTCAGCACATTTTTGCACGTTTGTGTATGCATTTCTATGTGTTTTTTCCCCTGAATAATGGGAGGGCTGGGCAGGATTTCTATATGTGTACAAAACTACAATTACAAATACAATTATGCATAAAAAAATACACATTATCTTGCGTTTATGTGCACTTCTGCGTGCTTTTGTGTGATAAAAAGAAAACGGGCATTGACTTTCATTACATGCGTTGCTAATTAGCAACGCTCAAAAATGCTGACAACCCTAAGTGTCAGCATCACTCTTTATTGCAGTGCAATGACCTGCATGGGGTCAATTGATTTAAATACATTTTATAGACACCATGCGTTATGCATGGTGTCAGCGTTATGCTACAGTGCATAAAAACATCCAAGATGTGAACGAGCCCTAACTACTCAGCTGTCATGATCTACCACAGCCGATTCACCAGCAGCGTGCACAGTCGATTGACACAGTACCGTTGAAATCCGGCGGTGTAAATACTATGCCGCTTCTGAGACAAGTGGCCACAACTGCGGCATAGGATTTACTTATCTCCAGGCAATTGAGCAGTATCTTTTGCATTTTCAGCTTGCCTGTCATGTGCGTCCAGTGCGGTGCATGGCCAGATTTTGCCGCAAGATTAATAAATCTCTATGCGTCTGCATTTGCATTTTTGCTCTCGCTTGTATTGTTGACTTTGATATCAGCATGAAGCAATCACTTTCAAGAAAAAAAAAACGAATGCGGGCATTGCTGTGGTAACTAGCGGCGTAATTCTGACGTTAGGACTGGTGAAATTGCGCACAGCAAAATTATCAGCCTTTCATATATCACACCCTTAATCTCAAATTCACTGCGATAAGCTTATTTTAACCATTTATGCCACGCGGACGTGAGATTCACATCCCCAGCGGCAGCTGCTATAGCCGCAGGGACGCGCTAGTCACGTCCCTGCAGTTTGGGGGGGTGTGCACGCAATCGTGCAGGCAGATGCTCACGTTCGTGATGTTGCCGGCAACAGGGGCGATTGGATGAAGGGGACAAAAGTCCCCTGTGCCAATCCGTACATGTCCACCGAGAATAAACACTGTGTTTGTTTAAATACAGTGTTTATTCTTAAATAGAGCCGCCAGCTTCCTTCTGCCGACGATTTCCGCCACGCTTCCTCCTGCTGACAATTTCTGCCGCTTTCCGCCACCCGATCGATAGACTAATGAATGGGAACAAAGTTCCCATTTATTAATCTCCCCACCGGACACCCGTGATGCAGGCTTTAATTGAAGCCTGCATCACTTCCCTAGTAACAATGTAGCAACAAATTGTTTCTTATGTAGCATACTTGTACACTACATAGGATTTTGCTCAGCGGGGACATCTTGTGGCCAAATAGTAAAATGACATCTACTAACTTTAGGGAACAAAAACTAAATAAAAGGCCATATTATTATAAATGTATGGGCTAAAAATAAGCGATGGATGTAAAACTGAAAAAATGTACCTTTATTTCCAAATAAAATATTGTCACCATACATTATACTAGGGATATAATTTTACGGTTGCATTAACCAGGACAAATGGGCAAATAAAATAGGTGGATTTTAATTACGGTAGCATGTGGTATTTTACAACTATAATGACCGAAACCTGAGAAATAATGATTTTTTCCATTTTTTTCCTAATTATTTCAGTTAAAATGCATTTAGAATAAAATAATTCTTAGCATAATGTTCCACCTAAAGAAAGCTTAATTGGTGGTGGAAAAAACAAGGTATAGATCACTTCTTTGTGATAAGTAATGATAAAGTTATTGGGGAATGAAAGGGAGGAGCGCTGAAATGGGAAAATTCCTCTCGGTCATAAGGTGAAAAATACTCGCGGGCTGAAAAGGTTAAAAAAAAGTGGGCGGAGCCAGCAACAGCCAAAGGGAAAAAAATGACTTGCTGCTAAAATCAGTCAGAAAGTATTGTGACATAAAAACTGGGGCAGGCTTTACTGCTTTGTCTCCACCTAGGGGGTTGGAGTCTACAACCCCGGCCCAGCCATGGAATTTAGCCCACGTCGCCCATGGTTCAGTGGGCTGGACTGATCCAGGAATCGAACTCACAACCTTCCACTTGGTAGACACAGTACAGTAACCCTTCGCCAACACACCTGCCCAATGTAAATAGATGCAAATAATACTTTTAACATGGAAACTCCATTCTTCCTACAGTTTTAAGAGTTTTAGGAGTACATGTGTGAAATTTTGCACACTTCTTCGGCCCATAGCCGTGTAGGTTGCTTGTGCTCTGTTAAGCTATCTTACCCTCGGTGACCCTGGGGCGGCCCCCCGAAAACCCCATTTTTTCCCATAGACTTTCATTGGAAAATTTTAAACTTTCACCAATCAGACAGATCTGAAGGTAAACTCACCAAACTTGGGTCACTTAGTCATGGGGTTGAAATAAAATTTCTTTCACATTTTGGGGACTGCAAAAGTGGGCGGAGCCACAAACAACCAATCGCATTTTCCCTATTGACTTCAATGGGAAAATTGTAAAAGCTGTCATTCTAACAGTTCTAACAGCCAGAGTCCCTAAACTTGGCACCGTGGGTCACTGGGTTACTATGGTTAACATTTTGAAAAAGTGGGTGGAGCCTACAACAGCCAATCACATTTCAGCTGTTTGTTTTATATGGGAAAATTTGATTTGCAGCTTGGGTTGTGGCTTGGGTTCAAATTTTAAAAGTGGGCGGAGCCACAAGCAGCCAATTGAATTTCAGTGATTTATTTACATGGGAACATTTAAAATGCTGCTATTCTCATATTATTGATGTCAAGGACCCCAAAGTTTACAAATGTTCTCACTGGGTGTTTGCACTTTAAGGTTAGAAAAAGTGGGCGGAGCCACCGACAACCAATCAGATTTCACCCATTGATTTTCAATGGAGAAATTAAAACTTCTGCCATTTCGACACTTTGAATGCCAGGATTCCCAAACCTTAAAGTGTTGGCCACTGAGTGACTGTGGTTCACAGTTAAGGGGAAAAAGGGGTGGGGCAATAACAGCCAATCAGATTTCAGCTATTGACCTTAATGAAGAAAGATTAACTACTGCTATTATTGCAGTTTAAATGCCAGGCATCCCAAACTTAGCACAATTACTCACTGGGCGACTGCAGTCAAAATTTAGCAAAAGTGGGCGGAGCCACAAACAGCCAATCAGATTTCACCTATTGACATCAATGTAAAATTTTGAAACATTGCCATTCTCACAGTTTTAAAGCCAGAGGCCCCAAACTTGGCACAGACCATGACTGGGGGACTGGGGTTAAAATTCAGAAAACTGGGCAGAGCTTACAACAGCCAATCAAATGTTACCTATTGCAATTCAATGGTAATATATACATTTCTGCTTTTTCACAGTCATGCTTTGGAATATGGCAGAAAATCTACCCAAAAAATGATTCAGTAACTCCTTCTAAATAAAACAATATCAGATATGTGCGGCTACATTGTTTCTGTAGTAAAAAGCAGTGTCCAAAGAAAGTTGTCAATAATTGAGCTTTCACAGAGCATAAATCACATGCTTGTATTTTCCAGTGTAGGTTGCTTACAATGAAGGCTCAGGTAAAGAGATTGTCAAATTCCCACCACAAATGACTTCACTTAGTAAACTACACCCCCTGAGGTACCCTTGGATGGATGCATTGATACTTTGGGCTGCAGAGATTATTGGTGAAATTTGATGGAATGTATAACAACAAAATGAAAAATGCATTTCTTTTATTCAGATATGTCAGCTGTTCTGCTTTTGTCGCAGATATGTTTTGGAGTATTGTAGTAATTCACCCCAAAAATAATGTAGTAACTCCTCCTGAACAAACCGATATAAGATATATGTGGCTACATTTTTTCTGTAGTAAAAACCAGTGTCCAGAGAAAGTTGTCAATAATTAAGCTTTCACAGAGCATAATTCACATGCTTGTATTTTCCAGCGTAGGCCACTTACAATGAAGTCTGAGGAAAAGAGATTGTCAAATTCCCACCATAAATGGCTTCATTTAGTAAACTACACCACCTGAGGTATCCTTCGATGGGTGTGTTGATAATTTTGGCTGCAGAGATTATTGGTGAAATTTGATGGAATGTATAACAAGAAAATGTAAAATTCATTTCTTTTATTCATATATGTTAGCTGTTCTGCTTTTTCACAGATATACTTTGGAGTATTGTAGTAATTCACCCCAAAAATGATTCAGTAACTCCTTCTGAATAAAACAATATAATATATACGTGGCTACATTGTTTCTGTAGTAAAAACCAGTGTCCAGAGAAAGTTGTCAATATACATACATTACATAAACTAACTGTATAAGGATACAGCCCCTGTATACAGTAACATTACACAGCATATATACATATATATATATATATATATATATATATATATATATATATATGTGTGCGTGTGTGTGTATGTGTGTGTATATATATATATATATATATATATATATATATATATATATATATATATATATCTGACTTCACCTACATACTGGGGGTGGATGGAAAGGGATCAGAGGGGTTGTGAGGTGAAATTATGTGAATAAATGTGTTTTTACACTGTAACGCTGTCTGTGAGACACAGACACACAGCAGCTACAGCTCTCTCTATCCAGAGATCACTGCAGCTGGTGGAGAAAGCTGGAGAGAATGCAACTTTGTTGCTTTCTATCTAGTGATCACAGTGATTGGCTCACAGCGATCACATGGTAGGGAGCCAATAAAACGGAGTCCTTACTGAATCATTAATGCCTCATTCACATCAGGTGCGTTTGGGATTGCACATAAATGGGCTTTAATAATGCAAGAGTGTTTCAGCACATTTTTGCACGTTTGTGTATGCATTTCTATGTGTTTTTTCCCCTGAATAATGGGAGGGCTGGGCAGGATTTCTATATGTGTACAAAACTACAATTACAAATACAATTATGCATAAAAAAATACACATTATCTTGCGTTTATGTGCACTTCTGCGTGCTTTTGTGTGATAAAAAGAAAACGGGCATTGACTTTCATTACATGCGTTGCTAATTAGCAACGCTCAAAAATGCTGACAACCCTAAGTGTCAGCATCACTCTTTATTGCAGTGCAATGACCTGCATGGGGTCAATTGATTTAAATACATTTTATAGACACCATGCGTTATGCATGGTGTCAGCGTTATGCTACAGTGCATAAAAACATCCAAGATGTGAACGAGCCCTAACTACTCAGCTGTCATGATCTACCACAGCCGATTCACCAGCAGCGTGCACAGTCGATTGACACAGTACCGTTGAAATCCGGCGGTGTAAATACTATGCCGCTTCTGAGACAAGTGGCCACAACTGCGGCATAGGATTTACTTATCTCTAGGCAATTGAGCAGTATCTTTTGCATTTTCAGCTTGCCTGTCATGTGCGTCCTGTGCGGTGCATGGCCAGATTTTGCCGCAAGATTAATAAATCTCTATGCGTCTGCATTTGCATTTTTGCTCTCGCTTGTATTGTTGACTTTGATATCAGCATGAAGCAATCACTTTCAAGAAAAAAAAAACGAATGCGGGCATTGCTGTGGTAACTAGCGGCGTAATTCTGACGTTAGGACTGGTGAAATTGCGCACAGCAAAATTATCAGCCTTTCATATATCACACCCTTAATCTCAAATTCACTGCGATAAGCTTATTTTAACCATTTATGCCACGCGGACGTGAGATTCACATCCCCAGCGGCAGCTGCTATAGCCGCAGGGACGCGCTAGTCACGTCCCTGCAGTTTGGGGGGGTGTGCACGCAATCGTGCAGGCAGATGCTCACGTTCGTGATGTTGCCGGCAACAGGGGCGATTGGATGAAGGGGACAAAAGTCCCCTGTGCCAATCCGTACATGTCCACCGAGAATAAACACTGTGTTTGTTTAAATACAGTGTTTATTCTTAAATAGAGCCGCCAGCTTCCTTCTGCCGACGATTTCCGCCACGCTTCCTCCTGCTGACAATTTCTGCCGCTTTCCGCCACCCGATCGATAGACTAATGAATGGGAACAAAGTTCCCATTTATTAATCTCCCCACCGGACACCCGTGATGCAGGCTTTAATTGAAGCCTGCATCACTTCCCTAGTAACAATGTAGCAACAAATTGTTTCTTATGTAGCATACTTGTACACTACATAGGATTATGCTCAGCGGGGACATCTTGTGGCCAAATAGTAAAATGACATCTACTAACTTTAGGGAACAAAAACAAAATAAAAGGCCATATTATTATAAATGTATGGGCTAAAAATAAGCGATGGATGTAAAACTGAAAAAATGTACCTTTATTTCCAAATAAAATATTGGCACCATACATTATACTAGGGATATAATTTTACGGTTGCATTAACCAGGACAAATGGGCAAATAAAATAGGTGGATTTTAATTACGGTAGCATGTGGTATTTTACAACTATAATGACCGAAACCTGAGAAATAATGATTTTTTCCATTTTTTTCCTAATTATTTCAGTTAAAATGCATTTAGAATAAAATAATTCTTAGCATAATGTTCCACCTAAAGAAAGCTTAATTGGTGGTGGAAAAAACAAGGTATAGATCACTTCTTTGTGATAAGTAATGATAAAGTTATTGGGGAATGAAAGGGAGGAGCGCTGAAATGGGAAAATTCCTCTCGGTCATAAGGTGAAAAATACTCGCGGGCTGAAAAGGTTAAAAAAAAGTGGGCGGAGCCAGCAACAGCCAAAGGGAAAAAAATGACTTGCTGCTAAAATCAGTCAGAAAGTATTGTGACATAAAAACTGGGGCAGGCTTTACTGCTTTGTCTCCACCTAGGGGGTTGGAGTCTACAACCCCGGCCCAGCCATGGAATTTAGCCCACGTCGCCCATGGTTCAGTGGGCTGGACTGATCCAGGAATCAAACTCACAACCTTCCACTTGGTAGACACAGTACAGTAACCCTTCGCCAACACACCTGCCCAATGTAAATAGATGCAAATAATACTTTTAACATGGAAACTCCATTCTTCCTACAGTTTTAAGAGTTTTAGGAGTACATGTGTGAAATTTTGCACACTTCTTCGGCCCATAGCCGTGTAGGTTGCTTGTGCTCTGTTAAGCTATCTTACCCTCGGTGACCCTGGGGCGGCCCCCCGAAAACCCCATTTTTTCCCATAGACTTTCATTGGAAAATTTTAAACTTTCACCAATCAGACAGATCTGAAGGTAAACTCACCAAACTTGGGTCACTTAGTCATGGGGTTGAAATAAAATTTCTTTCACATTTTGGGGACTGCAAAAGTGGGCGGAGCCACAAACAACCAATCGCATTTTCCCTATTGACTTCAATGGGAAAATTGTAAAAGCTGTCATTCTAACAGTTCTAACAGCCAGAGTCCCTAAACTTGGCACCGTGGGTCACTGGGTTACTATGGTTAACATTTTGAAAAAGTGGGTGGAGCCTACAACAGCCAATCACATTTCAGCTGTTTGTTTTATATGGGAAAATTTGATTTGCAGCTTGGGTTGTGGCTTGGGTTCAAATTTTAAAAGTGGGCGGAGCCACAAGCAGCCAATTGAATTTCAGTGATTTATTTACATGGGAACATTTAAAATGCTGCTATTCTCATATTATTGATGTCAAGGACCCCAAAGTTTACAAATGTTCTCACTGGGTGTTTGCACTTTAAGGTTAGAAAAAGTGGGCGGAGCCACCGACAACCAATCAGATTTCACCCATTGATTTTCAATGGAGAAATTAAAACTTCTGCCATTTCGACACTTTGAATGCCAGGATTCCCAAACCTTAAAGTGTTGGCCACTGAGTGACTGTGGTTCACAGTTAAGGGGAAAAAGGGGTGGGGCAATAACAGCCAATCAGATTTCAGCTATTGACCTTAATGAAGAAAGATTAACTACTGCTATTATTGCAGTTTAAATGCCAGGCATCCCAAACTTAGCACAATTACTCACTGGGCGACTGCAGTCAAAATTTAGCAAAAGTGGGCGGAGCCACAAACAGCCAATCAGATTTCACCTATTTTCATCAATGTAAAATTTTGAAACATTGCCATTCTCACAGTTTTAAAGCCAGAGGCCCCAAACTTGGCACAGACCATGACTGGGGGACTGGGGTTAAAATTCAGAAAACTGGGCAGAGCTTACAACAGCCAATCAAATGTTACCTATTGCAATTCAATGGTAAGATATACATTTCTGCTTTTTCACAGTCATGCTTTGGAATATGGCAGAAAATCTACCCAAAAAATGATTCAGTAACTCCTTCTAAATAAAACAATATCAGATATGTGCGGCTACATTGTTTCTGTAGTAAAAAGCAGTGTCCAAAGAAAGTTGTCAATAATTGAGCTTTCACAGAGCATAAATCACATGCTTGTATTTTCCAGTGTAGGTTGCTTACAATGAAGGCTCAGGTAAAGAGATTGTCAAATTCCCACCACAAATGACTTCACTTAGTAAACTACACCCCCTGAGGTACCCTTGGATGGATGCATTGATACTTTGGGCTGCAGAGATTATTGGTGAAATTTGATGGAATGTATAACAACAAAATGAAAAATGCATTTCTTTTATTCAGATATGTCAGCTGTTCTGCTTTTGTCGCAGATATGTTTTGGAGTATTGTAGTAATTCACCCCAAAAATAATGCAGTAACTCCTCCTGAACAAACCGATATAAGATATATGTGGCTACATTTTTTCTGTAGTAAAAACCAGTGTCCAGAGAAAGTTGTCAATAATTAAGCTTTCACAGAGCATAATTCACATGCTTGTATTTTCCAGCGTAGCCCACTTACAATGAAGTCTGAGGAAAAGAGATTGTCAAATTCCCACCATAAATGGCTTCATTTAGTAAACTACACCACCTGAGGTATCCTTCGATGGGTGTGTTGATAATTTTGGCTGCAGAGATTATTGGTGAAATTTGATGGAATGTATAACAAGAAAATGTAAAATTCATTTCTTTTATTCATATATGTTAGCTGTTCTGCTTTTTCACAGATATGCTTTGGAGTATTGTAGTAATTCACCCCAAAAATGATTCAGTAACTCCTTCTGAATAAAACAATATAATATATATGTGGCTACATTGTTTCTGTAGTAAAAACCAGTGTCCAGAGAAAGTTGTCAATATACATACATTACATAAACTAACTGTATAAGGATACAGCCCCTGTATACAGTAACATTACACAGCATATATACATATATATACATATATATATATATATATATATATATATATATATATATATATATATATATGTGTGTGTGTGTGCGTGTGTGCATATATATATATATATATGCCACTGCTGGACATATGTTGCACTACCAAGTAGACTCTTTATGTACACAGGTTTGCTTGCACTAACTGCATACTCATATAAACTGTTTAGGAGTTGGAAATTTCCTGCTGATAATCATTGACACTTACCATGTTTACTGCACTTTTTCTTATGTTCTGCCTGTCTGCAAACATCTACAAGTTGCATTGCAATATGCATCCTCCCAGTGTACCTCACTCCATATTCATTTCATCTGCTCTGCTTTGCTCACCTTACTCAGCTTTTCATGAACTGTTAGCTCTCCTGAAATCTCTCTCTCCCTCCAGCAGCTCAAAAACCTCACAAACATTTAAATCCTATTCACATTTGCTTACTCTCTCCCTCCTACTCTTACTCCTACAGCCTGCTGCCAGACAAGCATCCCCTGCTGACCCGTTTCACAGCTCTCTGTCCACAAATAACTTCAACACCCATCCTCGCCCCAACCTCATTTCCATCCATCCCACTCACAAGCACATGCTCCCCCTACCCTGCGGTCTCTGGAATGCCAGATCCGTCCGCAATAAACTTACAGAGGTCCACAACCTCTTCCTCTCCAAATCCCTCACCATCCTCGCACTCACTGAGACATGGCTCACCCCCTCTGACTCTGCCGCAGAGGCTGCCCTCTCATACGGGGGGCTTCACCTCAGTCACACCCCCAGACCAGACAACAGGACCCGGGGAGGGGTGGGTCTGCTCCTCTCCCCATCCTGCACATTCCGTGTCCTCACTCCACCTTCCTCCCTACAATTCACATCATTTGAGGCCCACACTATCCGCCTCTACAATCCCCTCCCAGCCATTGTTGCAGTCTTATATCGCCCTCCGGGCTCCACACGACAATTTCTCGACAACCTTGCCTCCTGGCTCCCACACATCCTCTCCTCTGACCTCCCCACCATCATCCTCGGGGATTTCAATATACCCATCAATGAACCCAAGAACTCTGTTGCGACCCGGCTACTCACCATAGCCAACTCACATGGCCTAGTACAACACACCAACGCCCCCACTCACACTGCACGTCACACTCTCGACCTTATATTCACTAAATCCACCACCATTGCAGACCTCGACATCGCACCATTTCCACCCTCAGACCATTACCTTCTCGCCTTCAACCTCCTCACGGAAGGCACCTCCAAACTACCCGCCCACCCACCTGGTCGATGGCAGCGAGACCTACGCAAGCTCAACCCTGGCGTCCTTGCTGACTCCCTCCATGGCCTATCCTCCACTCTCCCCACCCTAACCTGTCCTAATCTTGCTGCAGCTCAGTATCACCAAATTCTCTCATCAGCCCTAGAGAAAGCTGCTCCACCAATATTCCGCCGCAACCGACCCCCTAACCCCCAGCCCTGGCGCACTACCCATACTCGCAACCTCCAGAGGGAAACACGCGCCACTGAACGAAAATGGCGGAAAACTCGACTAAACCAGGATTTCCTACAGTACAAGACTAACCTGCAGCAGTTCCACACTGCCCTTGCTCATGCGAAGCAGGAATACTTTACCAAGCTCATCGGAGCACAAGCTTCCAATCCCCGGCGTCTTTTTAGCACCTTCAACTCCCTGCTTAAACCCACCCCCCCACCTTCTGTTTCCTCCCTCTCTGCCACAGATTTAGCCACCCACTTCACCAACAAAATAGTCTCCATCCGTCAGGAAATATCCAATCTTCAATCTTCACCTCCCACCTGCTCACAACCTACTCCTTCTCCACCCTATCCTCCCCTCACCTCCTTCACTCCTACTACCACTGAGGAGGTCAACCACCTACTGCAGACTTCCCATACCACTACCTCCCCCCTTGACCCTATCCCTTCTGATCTACTTCAGCCTCACTTCACGGATCTGGCTCCAGTCCTCACTACCATGTTTAACCTCTCCCTATCCACAGGCACCTTCCCCTCAGACTTCAAGCAGGCCACTGTACTGCCTCTGCTCAAGAAACCCTCCCTCGACCCCTCGCTACCCTCCAACTACCGCCCGATCTCCCTCCTCCCCTTCGCCTCAAAACTCCTTGAGCGTCTGGTTCACAAACGCCTGACCCAGTACCTCAATGCCAACTCACTACTAGACCCACTGCAATCTGGATTTCGGCCTGCCCACTCAACCGAAACGGCTCTCACCAAAGTGGTCAATGACCTTGCCTTAGCTAAAGCTGAAGGTAAATACACCATTCTCCTCCTCCTTGACCTTTCAGCAGCTTTTGATACAGTAGATCATCCCCTACTCCTCCAGTCCCTCCAATCCATGGGCATTCACGATCTCGCCCTGACCTGGCTTTCATCCTACCTCTCCAACCGCTCCTTCACGACCTCCTTCAATGAGTCCTCGTCCACCCCCAACCACCTCTCAGTGGGAGTCCCCCAAGGCTCGGTCCTTGGCCCCCTACTGTTCTCCCTATACACATCCTCCATTGGCAAGGTTATCTCCTCCATGGGTTTTAACTATCATCTGTATGCAGATGACACCCAAATCTATCTCCACACCCCTGACATATCCACCACTACCATGGACAAGGTCTCCTCCTGCCTATCTGCCATCTCCTCCTGGATGTCCGCTAGGTTCCTAAAACTAAATCTAGACAAAACGGAATTTATGATCTTCCCACCCCGGTCATCCCTGGACCTCCCAGATGTGCAGGTCACTGTTAACCACACTACTATTCACCCTACCTCTCAAGCCCGCTGTCTGGGTGTCACCCTGGACTCCGCACTCTCCTTCACTCCCCACATCCAAAACCTCACAAAGTCCTGCAACTTCCACCTTCGTAACATCTGTAAGAATCGCCCTTTCCTGACCCCTGCCACCACCAAACTCCTCATCCATGCCCTCATAATTTCCCGCCTCGACTACTGCAATGCCCTTCTGTCTGGACTCCCTAAGACCCGAATAGCCCCACTGCAGTCCATCATGAATGCGGCTGCCAGAATTATCCACTCCTCCCATCGCTCCACCAGGGCGACTCCCCTCCGTGAATCCCTCCACTGGCTTCCTATCCAGTCCAGAATCAGATTCAAGATATTGTGTCTGACCTACAAATCCATCCACAAAACCTGTCCAACCTACATTTCTGATCTTACTCAGAGATACACACCAAGCCGCTCACTCCGCTCCTCCAATGAACTTCGCCTGACCGTCCCCCGCATCACCCAGTCCCATGCACGCCTCCAAGACTTCTCAAGAGCCACTCCGACACTATGGAACTCCCTACCTCCACCCATTAGGGCAGCCCCCTCCTTCAACACCTTCAAGAAGGCCCTCAAAACTCACCTTTTCACTCTTGCCTACCACCCCTCACAATTGCTCTAAACCCAGCCGAACTCTGGTCCCCTACCTCTCGTGTACCTACCTCTCCCTCTAGATTGTAAGCCTTTGGGCAGGGTCCTCACTCCTTTTGTGTCCTACCTGATCATGCACCTCTATTACTGTGCACCCATGCTATGCATTTGAGTGAACCTAACTTGCCTAACTCCATGCTCCCATCCAGTGACTGACTAAGCATTACCTTGTACTCATACTGTGCTGTGTGATCTGGTTTTCTTGTATTCCTGTATTGTCATATTGCTGTTTGTCACCCCTAAATATTGTCTGTAACCTAAATTAATGTCCAGCGCTGCGTAATATGTTGGCGCTTTATAAATACAACAAATAAATAAATAAATAATAAATATATTCAAGATCGGCCTACTGACATTTAAATCCCTGAATAATCTAGGCCCTGGATACATGAAAGATATGTTACAGCTGCGTAGCAATCCCCGCATTCTCAGATCCACAGGTTCTAATAATCTAGTCATACCCAGAGTCCACTTGGAAACTTTTGGTCCCAGAGCCTTCTGTCATGCTGCCCCTACGTTTTGGAACTCCTTACCTCAACAGATCAGGACAGCCCCATCCCTGGACGTGTTTAAATCCAGACTGAAAACCCACCTGTTCAGTCTGGCATTTGCAGAAATATAACTTTTGTTGTGTGAATACTTCATCCTACTAATTACTGAATCTGAGAGAGCCTAAGCGCTTTGAGTCCTATGGGAGAAAAGCGCTATAGAAATGTTATTGTATTGTATTCTATATATATATATATTTGTGTGCGTGTGTGTGTGTGTGTGTGTGTATATATATATATATATATATATAGCTGACTTCACCTACATACTGGGGGTGGATGGAAAGGGATCAGAGGGGTTGTGAGGTGAAATTATGTGAATAAATGTGATTTTACACTGTAACGCTGTCTGTGAGACACAGACACACAGCAGCTACAGCTCTCTCTATCCAGAGATCACTGCAGCTGGTGGAGAAAGCTGGAGAGAATGCAACTTTGTTGCTTTCTATCTAGTGATCACAGTGATTGGCTCACAGCGATCACATGGTAGGGAGCCAATAAAACTGAGTCCTTACTGAATCATTAATGCCTCATTCACATCAGGTGCGTTTGGGATTGCACATAAATGGGCTTTAATAACGCAAGCGTGTTTCAGCACATTTTTGCACGTTTGTGTATGCATTTCTATGTGTTTTTTTCCCCTGAATAATGGGAGGGCTGGGTAGGATTTCTATATGTTTACAAAACTACAATTACAAATACAATTATGCATAAAAAATACACATTACCTTGCGTTTATGTGCACTTCTGCGTGCTTTTGTGTGATAAAAAGAAAACGGGCATTGACTTTCATTACATGCGTTGCTAATTAGCAACGCTCAAAAATGCTGACAACCCTAAGTGTCAGCATCACTCTTTATTGCAGTGCAATGACCTGTATGGGATCAATTGATTTAAATACATTTTATAGACACCATGTGTTATGCTACAGTGCATAGAAACATCCAAGATGTGAACGAGCCCTAACTACTCAGCTGTCATGATCTACCACAGCCGATTCACCAGCAGCGTGCACAGTCGATTGACACAGTACCGTTGAAATCCGGCGGTGTAAATACTATGCCGCTTCTGAGACAAGTGGCCACAACTGCGGCATAGGATTTACTTATCTCTAGGCAATTGAGCAGTATCTTTTGCATTTTCAGCTTGCCTGTCATGTGCGTCCTGTGCGGTGCATGGCCAGATTTTGCCGCAAGATTAATAAATCTCTATGCATCTGCATTTGCATTTTTGCTCTCGCTTGTATTGTTGACTTTGATATCAGCATGAAGCAATCACTTTCAAGGAAAAAAAAAACGAATGCGGGCATTGCTGTGGTAACTAGCGGCGCAATTCTGACGCTAGGACTGGTGAAATTGCGCACAGCAAAATTATCAGCCTTTCATATATCACACCCTTAATCTCAAATTCACTGCGATAAGCTTATTTTAACCATTTATGCCACGCGGACGTGAGATTCACATCCCCAGCGGCAGCTGCTATAGCCGCAGGGACGCGCTAGTCACGTCCCTGCAGTTTGGGGGGGTGTGCACGCAATCGTGCAGGCAGATGCTCACGTTCGTGATGTTGCCGGCAACAGGGGCAATTGGATGAAGGGGACAAAAGTCCCCTGTGCCAATCCGTACATGTCCACCGAGAATAAACACTGTGTTTGTTCAAATACAGTGTTTATTCTTAAATAGAGCCGCCGCGCTTCCTTCTGCCGACGATTTCCGCCACGCTTCCTCCTGCCGACAATTTCTGCCGCTTTCCGCCACCCGATCGATAGACTAATGAATGGGAACAAAGTTCCCATTTATTAATCTCCCCACCGGACACCCGTGATGCAGGCTTTAATTGAAGCCTGCATCACTTCCCTAGTAACAATGTAGCAACAAATTGTTTCTTATGTAGCATACTTGTACACTACATAGGATTTTGCTCAGCAGGGACATCTTGTGGCCAAATAGTAAAATGACATCTACTAACTTTAGGGAACAAAAACTAAATAAAAGGCCATATTATTATAAATGTATGGGCTAAAAATTAGCGATGGATGTAAAGCTGAAAAAATTTACCTTTATTTCCAAATAAAATATTGTCACCATACATTATACTAGGGATATAATTTCATGGTTGCATTAACCAGGACAAATGGGCAAATAAAATAGGTGGATTTTAATTACGGTAGCATGTGGTATTTTACAACTATAATGGCCGAAACCTGAGAAATAATGATTTTTTTCCATTTTTTTCCTAATTATTTCAGTTAAAATGCATTTAGAATAAAATAATTCTTAGCATAATGTTCCACCTAAAGAAAGCTTAATTGGTGGTGGAAAAAACAAGGTATAGATCACTTCTTTGTGATAAGTAATGATAAAGTTATTGGGGAATGAAAGGGAGGAGCGCTGAAATGGGAAAATTCCTCTCGGTCATAAGGTGAAAAATACCCGCGGGCTGAAAAGGTTAAAAAAAGTGGGCGGAGCCAGCAACAGCCAAAGGGAAAAAAATGACTTGCTGCTAAAATCAGTCAGAAAGTATTGTGACATAAAAACTGGGGCAGGCTTTACTGCTTTGTCTCCACCTAGGGGGTTGGAGTCTACAACCCCGGCCCAGCCATGGAATTTAGCCCACGTCGCCCATGGTTCGGTGGGCTGGACTGATCCAGGAATCGAACTCACAACCTTCCACTTGGTAGACACAGTACAGTAACCCTTCGCCAACACACCTGCCCAATGTAAATGCAAATAATACTTTTAACATGGAAACTCCATTCTTCCTACAGTTTTAAGAGTTTTAGGAGTACATGTTTGAAATTTTGCACACTACTTCGGCCCATAGCCGTGTAGGTTGCTTGTGCTCTGTTAAGCTATCCTTACCCTCATTGCCCCTGGGGCGGCCCCCCGAAAACCCCATTTTTTCCCATAGACTTTCATTGGAAAATTTTAAACGTTCACCAATCAGACAGATCTGAAGGTAAACTCACCAAACTTGGGTCACTTAGTCATGGGGTTGAAATAAAATTTCTTTCACATTTTGGGGACTGCAAAAGTGGGCGGAGCCACAAACAACCAATCGCATTTTCCCTATTGACTTCAATGGGAAAATTGTAAAAGCTGTCATTCTAACAGTTCTAACAGCCAGAGTCCCTAAACTTGGCACCTTGGGTCACTGGGTTACTATGGTTAACATTTTGAAAAAGTGGGCAGAGCCTACAACAGCCAATCACATTTCAGCTGTTTGTTTTATATGGGAAAATTTGAATTGCAGCTTGGGTTGTGGCTTGGGTTCAAATTTTAAAAGTGGGCGGAGCCACAAGCAGCCAATTGAATTTCAGTGATTTATTTACATGGGAACATTTAAAATGCTGCTATTCTCATATTATTGATGTCAAGGACCCCAAAGTTTACAAATGTTCTCACTGGGTGTTTGCACTTTAAGGTTAGAAAAAGTGGGCGGAGCCACCAGCAACCAATCAGATTTCACCCATTGATTTTCAATGGAGAAATTAAAACTTCTGCCATTTCGACACTTTGAATGCCAGGATTCCCAAACCTTAAAGTGTTGGCCACTGAGTGACTGTGGTTCACAGTTAAGGGGAAAAAGGGGTGGGGCAATAACAGCCAATCAGATTTCAGCTATTGACCTTAATGAAGAAAGATTAACTACTGCTATTATTGCAGTTTAAATGCCAGGCATCCCAAACTTAGCACAATTACTCACTGGGCGACTGCAGTCAAAATTTAGCAAAAGTGGGCGGAGCCACAAACAGCCAATCAGATTTCACCTATTGACATCAATGTAAAATTTTCAAACATTGCCATTCTCACAGTTTTAAAGCCAGAGGCCCCAAACTTGGCACAGACCATGACTGGGGGACTGGGGTTAAAATTCAGAAAACTGGGCAGAGCTTACAACAGCCAATCAAATGTTACCTATTGCAATTCAATGGTAATATATACATTTCTGCTTTTTCACAGTCATGCTTTGGAATATGGCAGAAAATCTACCCAAAAAATGATTCAGTAACTCCTTCTAAATAAAACAATATCAGATATGTGCGGCTACATTGTTTCTGTAGTAAAAAGCAGTGTCCAAAGAAAGTTGTCAATAATTGAGCTTTCACAGAGCATAAATCACATGCTTGTATTTTCCAGTGTAGGTTGCTTACAATGAAGGCTCAGGTAAAGAGATTGTCAAATTCCCACCAAAAATGACTTCACTTAGTAAACTACACCCCCTGAGGTACCCTTGGATGGATGCATTGATACTTTGGGCTGCAGAGATTATTGGTGAAATTTGATGGAATGTATAACAACAAAATGAAAAATGCATTTCTTTTATTCAGATATGTCAGCTGTTCTGCTTTTGTCGCAGATATGTTTTGGAGTATTGTAGTAATTCACCCCAAAAATAATGCAGTAACTCCTCCTGAACAAACCGATATAAGATATATGTGGCTACATTTTTTCTGTAGTAAAAACCAGTGTCCAGAGAAAGTTGTCAATAATTAAGCTTTCACAGAGCATAATTCACATGCTTGTATTTTCCAGCGTAGGCCACTTACAATGAAGTCTGAGGTAAAGAGATTGTCAAATTCCCACCATAAATGGCTTCATTTAGTAAACTACACCACCTGAGGTATCCTTCGATGGGTGTGTTGATAATTTTGGCTGCAGAGATTATTGGTGAAATTTGATGGAATGTATAACAAGAAAATGTAAAATTCATTTCTTTTATTCATATATGTTAGCTGTTCTGCTTTTTCACAGATATGCTTTGGAGTATTGTAGTAATTCACCCCAAAAATGATTCAGTAACTCCTTCTGAATAAAACAATATAATATATATGTGGCTACATTGTTTCTGTAGTAAAAACCAGTGTCCAGAGAAAGTTGTCAATATACATACATTACATAAACTAACTGTATAAGGATACAGCCCCTGTATACAGTAACATTACACAGCATATATACATATATACATATATATATATATATATATATATATATATATGTGTGTGCGTGTGTGTATATATATATATATATATATATATATACATATATATATATATATATATATATATATATATATATATATATTATATATATATATATATATAGCTGACTTCACCTACATGCTGGGGGTGGATGGAAAGGGATCAGAGGGGTTGTGAGGTGAAATTATGTGAATAAATGTGTTTTTACACTGTAACGCTGTCTGTGAGACACAGACACACAGCAGCTACAGCTCTCTCTATCCAGAGATCACTGCAGCTGGTGGAGAAAGCTGGAGAGAATGCAACTTTTGTTGCTTTCTATCTAGTGATCACAGTGATTGGCTCACAGCGATCACATGGTAGGGAGCCAATAAAACTGAGTCCTTACTGAATCATTAATGCCTCATTCACATCAGGTGCGTTTGGGATTGCACATAAATGGGCTTTAATAACGCAAGCGTGTTTCAGCACATTTTTGCACGTTTGTGTATGCATTTCTATGTGTTTTTTCCCCTGAATAATGGGAGGGCTGGGCAGGATTTCTATATGTGTACAGAACTACAATTACAAATACAATTATGCATAAAAAAATACACATTACCTTGCGTTTATGTGCACTTCTGCGTGCTTTTGTGTGATAAAAAGAAAACGGGCATTGACTTTCATTACATGCGTTGCTAATTAGCAACGCTCAAAAATGCTGACAACCCTAAGTGTCAGCATCACTCTTTATTGCAGTGCAATGACCTGCATGGGGTCAATTGATTTAAATACATTTTATAGACACCTTGCGTTATGCATGGTGTCAGAGTTATGCTACAGTACATAAAAACATCCAAGATGTGAACGAGCCCTAACTACTCAGCTGTCATGATCTACCACAGCCGATTCACCAGCAGCGTGCACAGTCGATTGACACAGTACCGTTGAAATCCGGCGGTGTAAATACTATGCCGCTTCTGAGACAAGTGGCCACAACTGCGGCATAGGATTTACTTATCTCTAGGCAATTGAGCAATATCTATTGCATTTTCAGCTTGCCTGTCATGTGCGTCCTGTGCGGTGCATGGCCAGATTTTGCCGCAAGATTAATAAATCTCTATGCATCTGCATTTGCATTTTTGCTCTCGCTTGTATTGTTGACTTTGATATCAGCATGAAGCAATCACTTTCAAGGAAAAAAAAAACGAATGCGGGCATTGCTGTGGTAACTAGCGGCGCAATTCTGACGCTAGGACTGGTGAAATTGCGCACAGCAAAATTATCAGCCTTTCATATATCACACCCTTAATCTCAAATTCACTGCGATAAGCTTATTTTAACCATTTATGCCACGCGGACGTGAGATTCACATCCCCAGCGGCAGCTGCTATAGCCGCAGGGACGCGCTAGTCACGTCCCTGCAGTTTGGGGGGGTGTGCACGCAATCGTGCAGGCAGATGCTCACGTTCGTGATGTTGCCGGCAACAGGGGCAATTGGATGAAGGGGACAAAAGTCCCCTGTGCCAATCCGTACATGTCCACCGAGAATAAACACTGTGTTTGTTCAAATACAGTGTTTATTCTTAAATAGAGCCGCCGCGCTTCCTTCTGCCGACGATTTCCGCCACGCTTCCTCCTGCTGACAATTTCTGCCGCTTTCCGCCACCCGATCGATAGACTAATGAATGGGAACAAAGTTCCCATTTATTAATCTCCCCACCGGACACCCGTGATGCAGGCTTTAATTGAAGCCTGCATCACTTCCCTAGTAACAATGTAGCAACAAATTGTTTCTTATGTAGCATACTTGTACACTACATAGGATTTTGCTCAGCAGGGACATCTTGTGGCCAAATAGTAAAATGACATCTACTAACTTTAGGGAACAAAAACTAAATAAAAGGCCATATTATTATAAATGTATGGGCTAAAAATTAGCGATGGATGTAAAGCTGAAAAAATTTACCTTTATTTCCAAATAAAATATTGTCACCATACATTATACTAGGGATATAATTTCATGGTTGCATTAACCAGGACAAATGGGCAAATAAAATAGGTGGATTTTAATTACGGTAGCATGTGGTATTTTACAACTATAATGGCCGAAACCTGAGAAATAATGATTTTTTCCATTTTTTTCCTAATTATTTCAGTTAAAATGCATTTAGAATAAAATAATTCTTAGCATAATGTTCCACCTAAAGAAAGCTTAATTGGTGGTGGAAAAAACAAGGTATAGATCACTTCTTTGTGATAAGTAATGATAAAGTTATTGGGGAATGAAAGGGAGGAGCGCTGAAATGGGAAAATTCCTCTCGGTCATAAGGTGAAAAATACCCGCGGGCTGAAAAGGTTAAAAAAAGTGGGCGGAGCCAGCAACAGCCAAAGGGAAAAAAATGACTTGCTGCTAAAATCAGTCAGAAAGTATTGTGACATAAAAACTGGGGCAGGCTTTACTGCTTTGTCTCCACCTAGGGGGTTGGAGTCTACAACCCCGGCCCAGCCATGGAATTTAGCCCACGTCGCCCATGGTTCGGTGGGCTGGACTGATCCAGGAATCGAACTCACAACCTTCCACTTGGTAGACACAGTACAGTAACCCTTCGCCAACACACCTGCCCAATGTAAATGCAAATAATACTTTTAACATGGAAACTCCATTCTTCCTACAGTTTTAAGAGTTTTAGGAGTACATGTGTGAAATTTTGCACGCTTCTTCGGCCCATAGCCGTGTAGGTTGCTTGTGCTCTGTTAAGCTATCTTACCCTCATTGCCCCTGGGGCGGCCCCCCGAAAACCCCATTTTTTCCCATAGACTTTCATTGGAAAATTTTAAACGTTCACCAATCAGACAGATCTGAAGGTAAACTCACCAAACTTGGGTCACTTAGTCATGGGGTTGAAATAAAATTTCTTTCACATTTTGGGGACTGCAAAAGTGGGCGGAGCCACAAACAACCAATCGCATTTTCCCTATTGACTTCAATGGGAAAATTGTAAAAGCTGTCATTCTAACAGTTCTAACAGCCAGAGTCCCTAAACTTGGCACCGTGGGTCACTGGGTTACTATGGTTAACATTTTGAAAAAGTGGGCGGAGCCTACAACAGCCAATCACATTTCAGCTGTTTGTTTTATATGGGAAAATTTGAATTGCAGCTTGGGTTGTGGCTTGGGTTCAAATTTTAAAAGTGGGCGGAGCCACAAGCAGCCAATTGAATTTCAGTGATTTATTTACATGGGAACATTTAAAATGCTGCTATTCTCATATTATTGATGTCAAGGACCCCAAAGTTTACAAATGTTCTCACTGGGTGTTTGCACTTTAAGGTTAGAAAAAGTGGGCGGAGCCACCGACAACCAATCAGATTTCACCCATTGATTTTCAATGGAGAAATTAAAACTTCTGCCATTTCGACACTTTGAATGCCAGGATTCCCAAACCTTAAAGTGTTGGCCACTGAGTGACTGTGGTTCACAGTTAAGGGGAAAAAGGGGTGGGGCAATAACAGCCAATCAGATTTCAGCTATTGACCTTAATGAAGAAAGATTAACTACTGCTATTATTGCAGTTTAAATGCCAGGCATCCCAAACTTAGCACAATTACTCACTGGGCGACTGCAGTCAAAATTTAGCAAAAGTGGGTGGAGCCACAAACAGCCAATCAGATTTCACCTATTGACATCAATGTAAAATTTTCAAACATTGCCATTCTCACAGTTTTAAAGCCAGAGGCCCCAAACTTGGCACAGACCATGACTGGGGGACTGGGGTTAAAATTCAGAAAACTGGGCAGAGCTTACAACAGCCAATCAAATGTTACCTATTGCAATTCAATGGTAATATATACATTTCTGCTTTTTCACAGTCATGCTTTGGAATATGGCAGAAAATCTACCCAAAAAATGATTCAGTAACTCCTTCTAAATAAAACAATATCAGATATGTGCGGCTACATTGTTTCTGTAGTAAAAAGCAGTGTCCAAAGAAAGTTGTCAATAATTGAGCTTTCACAGAGCATAAATCACATGCTTGTATTTTCCAGTGTAGGTTGCTTACAATGAAGGCTCAGGTAAAGAGATTGTCAAATTCCCACCAAAAATGACTTCACTTAGTAAACTACACCCCCTGAGGTACCCTTGGATGGATGCATTGATACTTTGGGCTGCAGAGATTATTGGTGAAATTTGATGGAATGTATAACAACAAAATGAAAAATGCATTTCTTTTATTCAGATATGTCAGCTGTTCTGCTTTTGTCGCAGATATGTTTTGGAGTATTGTAGTAATTCACCCCAAAAATAATGCAGTAACTCCTCCTGAACAAACCGATATAAGATATATGTGGCTACATTTTTTCTGTAGTAAAAACCAGTGTCCAGAGAAAGTTGTCAATAATTAAGCTTTCACAGAGCATAATTCACATGCTTGTATTTTCCAGCGTAGGCCACTTACAATGAAGTCTGAGGTAAAGAGATTGTCAAATTCCCACCATAAATGGCTTCATTTAGTAAACTACACCACCTGAGGTATCCTTCGATGGGTGTGTTGATAATTTTGGCTGCAGAGATTATTGGTGAAATTTGATGGAATGTATAACAAGAAAATGTAAAATTCATTTCTTTTATTCATATATGTTAGCTGTTCTGCTTTTTCACAGATATGCTTTGGAGTATTGTAGTAATTCACCCCAAAAATGATTCAGTAACTCCTTCTGAATAAAACAATATAATATATATGTGGCTACATTGTTTCTGTAGTAAAAACCAGTGTCCAGAGAAAGTTGTCAATATACATACATTACATAAACTAACTGTATAAGGATACAGCCCCTGTATACAGTAACATTACACAGCATATATACATATATATATATATATATATATATATATATATATATATATGTGTGTGTGTGTGTGCGTGTGTGCATATATATATATATATATATATATATATATACATATATATATATATATATATATATATATATATATATATATATATATATATATATATATATATATATATATATATATATATAGCTGACTTCACCTACATGCTGGGGGTGGATGGAAAGGGATCAGAGGGGTTGTGAGGTGAAATTATGTGAATAAATGTGTTTTTACACTGTAACGCTGTCTGTGAGACACAGACACACAGCAGCTACAGCTCTCTCTATCCAGAGATCACTGCAGCTGGTGGAGAAAGCTGGAGAGAATGCAACTTTTGTTGCTTTCTATCTAGTGATCACAGTGATTGGCTCACAGCGATCACATGGTAGGGAGCCAATAAAACTGAGTCCTTACTGAATCATTAATGCCTCATTCACATCAGGTGCGTTTGGGATTGCACATAAATGGGCTTTAATAACGCAAGCGTGTTTCAGCACATTTTTGCACGTTTGTGTATGCATTTCTATGTGTTTTTTCCCCTGAATAATGGGAGGGCTGGGCAGGATTTCTATATGTGTACAGAACTACAATTACAAATACAATTATGCATAAAAAAATACACATTACCTTGCGTTTATGTGCACTTCTGCGTGCTTTTGTGTGATAAAAAGAAAACGGGCATTGACTTTCATTACATGCGTTGCTAATTAGCAACGCTCAAAAATGCTGACAACCCTAAGTGTCAGCATCACTCTTTATTGCAGTGCAATGACCTGCATGGGGTCAATTGATTTAAATACATTTTATAGACACCTTGCGTTATGCATGGTGTCAGAGTTATGCTACAGTACATAAAAACATCCAAGATGTGAACGAGCCCTAACTACTCAGCTGTCATGATCTACCACAGCCGATTCACCAGCAGCGTGCACAGTCGATTGACACAGTACCGTTGAAATCCGGCGGTGTAAATACTATGCTGCTTCTGAGACAAGTGGCCACAACTGCGGCATAGGATTTACTTATCTCTAGGCAATTGAGCAGTATCTTTTGCATTTTCAGCTTGCCTGTCATGTGCGTCCTGTGCGGTGCATGGCCAGATTTTGCCACAAGATTAATAAATCTCTATGCATCTGCATTTGCATTTTTGCTCTCGCTTGTATTGTTGACTTTGATATCAGCATGAAGCAATCACTTTCAAGGAAAAAAAAAAACGAATGCGGGCATTGCTGTGGTAACTAGCGGCGCAATTCTGACGCTAGGACTGGTGAAATTGCGCACAGCAAAATTATCAGCCTTTCATATATCACACCCTTAATCTCAAATTCACTGCGATAAGCTTATTTTAACCATTTATGCCACGCGGACGTGAGATTCACATCCCCAGCGGCAGCTGCTATAGCCGCAGGGACGCGCTAGTCACGTCCCTGCAGTTTGGAGGGGTGTGCACGCAATCGTGCAGGCAGATGCTCACGTTCGTGATGTTGCCGGCAACAGGGGCAATTGGATGAAGGGGACAAAAGTCCCCTGTGCCAATCCGTACATGTCCACCGAGAATAAACACTGTGTTTGTTCAAATACAGTGTTTATTCTTAAATAGAGCCGCCGCGCTTCCTTCTGCCGACGATTTCCGCCACGCTTCCTCCTGCCGACAATTTCTGCCGCTTTCCGCCACCCGATCGATAGACTAATGAATGGGAACAAAGTTCCCATTTATTAATCTCCCCACCGGACACCCGTGATGCAGGCTTTAATTGAAGCCTGCATCACTTCCCTAGTAACAATGTAGCAACAAATTGTTTCTTATGTAGCATACTTGTACACTACATAGGATTTTGCTCAGCAGGGACATCTTGTGGCCAAATAGTAAAATGACATCTACTAACTTTAGGGAACAAAAACTAAATAAAAGGCCATATTATTATAAATGTATGGGCTAAAAATTAGCGATGGATGTAAAGCTGAAAAAATTTACCTTTATTTCCAAATAAAATATTGTCACCATACATTATACTAGGGATATAATTTCATGGTTGCATTAACCAGGACAAATGGGCAAATAAAATAGGTGGATTTTAATTACGGTAGCATGTGGTATTTTACAACTATAATGGCCGAAACCTGAGAAATAATGATTTTTTCCATTTTTTTCCTAATTATTTCAGTTAAAATGCATTTAGAATAAAATAATTCTTAGCATAATGTTCCACCTAAAGAAAGCTTAATTGGTGGTGGAAAAAACAAGGTATAGATCACTTCTTTGTGATAAGTAATGATAAAGTTATTGGGGAATGAAAGGGAGGAGCGCTGAAATGGGAAAATTCCTCTCGGTCATAAGGTGAAAAATACCCGCGGGCTGAAAAGGTTAAAAAAAGTGGGCGGAGCCAGCAACAGCCAAAGGGAAAAAAATGACTTGCTGCTAAAATCAGTCAGAAAGTATTGTGACATAAAAACTGGGGCAGGCTTTACTGCTTTGTCTCCACCTAGGGGGTTGGAGTCTACAACCCCGGCCCAGCCATGGAATTTAGCCCACGTTGCCCATGGTTCGGTGGGCTGGACTGATCCAGGAATCGAACTCACAACCTTCCACTTGGTAGACACAGTACAGTAACCCTTCGCCAACACACCTGCCCAATGTAAATGCAAATAATACTTTTAACATGGAAACTCCATTCTTCCTACAGTTTTAAGAGTTTTAGGAGTACATGTGTGAAATTTTGCACACTTCTTCGGCCCATAGCCGTGTAGGTTGCTTGTGCTCTGTTAAGCTATCTTACCCTCATTGCCCCTGGGGCGGCCCCCCGAAAACCCCATTTTTTCCCATAGACTTTCATTGGAAAATTTTAAACGTTCACCAATCAGACAGATCTGAAGGTAAACTCACCAAACTTGGGTCACTTAGTCATGGGGTTGAAATAAAATTTCTTTCACATTTTGGGGACTGCAAAAGTGGGCGGAGCCACAAACAACCAATCGCATTTTCCCTATTGACTTCAATGGGAAAATTGTAAAAGCTGTCATTCTAACAGTTCTAACAGCCAGAGTCCCTAAACTTGGCACCGTGGGTCACTGGGTTACTATGGTTAACATTTTGAAAAAGTGGGCGGAGCCTACAACAGCCAATCACATTTCAGCTGTTTGTTTTATATGGGAAAATTTGAATTGCAGCTTGGGTTGTGGCTTGGGTTCAAATTTTAAAAGTGGGCGGAGCCACAAGCAGCCAATTGAATTTCAGTGATTTATTTACATGGGAACATTTAAAATGCTGCTATTCTCATATTATTGATGTCAAGGACCCCAAAGTTTACAAATGTTCTCACTGGGTGTTTGCACTTTAAGGTTAGAAAAAGTGGGCGGAGCCACCAGCAACCAATCAGATTTCACCCATTGATTTTCAATGGAGAAATTAAAACTTCTGCCATTTCGACACTTTGAATGCCAGGATTCCCAAACCTTAAAGTGTTGGCCACTGAGTGACTGTGGTTTACAGTTAAGGGGAAAAAGGGGTGGGGCAATAACAGCCAATCAGATTTCAGCTATTGACCTTAATGAAGAAAGATTAACTACTGCTATTATTGCAGTTTAAATGCCAGGCATCCCAAACTTAGCACAATTACTCACTGGGCGACTGCAGTCAAAATTTAGCAAAAGTGGGCGGAGCCACAAACAGCCAATCAGATTTCACCTATTGACATCAATGTAAAATTTTCAAACATTGCCATTCTCACAGTTTTAAAGCCAGAGGCCCCAAACTTGGCACAGACCATGACTGGGGGACTGGGGTTAAAATTCAGAAAACTGGGCAGAGCTTACAACAGCCAATCAAATGTTACCTATTGCAATTCAATGGTAATATATACATTTCTGCTTTTTCACAGTCATGCTTTGGAATATGGCAGAAAATCTACCCAAAAAATGATTCAGTAACTCCTTCTAAATAAAACAATATCAGATATGTGCGGCTACATTGTTTCTGTAGTAAAAAGCAGTGTCCAAAGAAAGTTGTCAATAATTGTGCTTTCACAGAGCATAAATCACATGCTTGTATTTTCCAGTGTAGGTTGCTTACAATGAAGGCTCAGGTAAAGAGATTGTCAAATTCCCACCAAAAATGACTTCACTTAGTAAACTACACCCCCTGAGGTACCCTTGGATGGATGCATTGATACTTTGGGCTGCAGAGATTATTGGTGAAATTTGATGGAATGTATAACAACAAAATGAAAAATGCATTTCTTTTATTCAGATATGTCAGCTGTTCTGCTTTTGTCGCAGATATGTTTTGGAGTATTGTAGTAATTCACCCCAAAAATAATGCAGTAACTCCTCCTGAACAAACCGATATAAGATATATGTGGCTACATTTTTTCTGTAGTAAAAACCAGTGTCCAGAGAAAGTTGTCAATAATTAAGCTTTCACAGAGCATAATTCACATGCTTGTATTTTCCAGCGTAGGCCACTTACAATGAAGTCTGAGGTAAAGAGATTGTCAAATTCCCACCATAAATGGCTTCATTTAGTAAACTACACCACCTGAGGTATCCTTCGATGGGTGTGTTGATAATTTTGGCTGCAGAGATTATTGGTGAAATTTGATGGAATGTATAACAAGAAAATGTAAAATTCATTTCTTTTATTCATATATGTTAGCTGTTCTGCTTTTTCACAGATATGCTTTGGAGTATTGTAGTAATTCACCCCAAAAATGATTCAGTAACTCCTTCTGAATAAAACAATATAATATATATGTGGCTACATTGTTTCTGTAGTAAAAACCAGTGTCCAGAGAAAGTTGTCAATATACATACATTACATAAACTAACTGTATAAGGATACAGCCCCTGTATACAGTAACATTACACAGCATATATACATATATATATATATATATATATATATATATATATATATATATATATATATATATATATATATATATATATGTGTGTGTGTGTGTGTGCGTGTGTGCATATATATATATATATACATATATATATATATATATATATATATGTATATATATTATATATATATATATATATATATATAGCTGACTTCACCTACATGCTGGGGGTGGATGGAAAGGGATCAGAGGGGTTGTGAGGTGAAATTATGTGAATAAATGTGTTTTTACACTGTAACGCTGTCTGTGAGACACAGACACACAGCAGCTACAGCTCTCTCTATCCAGAGATCACTGCAGCTGGTGGAGAAAGCTGGAGAGAATGCAACTTTTGTTGCTTTCTATCTAGTGATCACAGTGATTGGCTCACAGCGATCACATGGTAGGGAGCCAATAAAACTGAGTCCTTACTGAATCATTAATGCCTCATTCACATCAGGTGCGTTTGGGATTGCACATAAATGGGCTTTAATAACGCAAGCGTGTTTCAGCACATTTTTGCACGTTTGTGTATGCATTTCTATGTGTTTTTTCCCCTGAATAATGGGAGGGCTGGGCAGGATTTCTATATGTGTACAGAACTACAATTACAAATACAATTATGCATAAAAAAATACACATTACCTTGCGTTTATGTGCACTTCTGCGTGCTTTTGTGTGATAAAAAGAAAACGGGCATTGACTTTCATTACATGCGTTGCTAATTAGCAACGCTCAAAAATGCTGACAACCCTAAGTGTCAGCATCACTCTTTATTGCAGTGCAATGACCTGCATGGGGTCAATTGATTTAAATACATTTTATAGACACCTTGCGTTATGCATGGTGTCAGAGTTATGCTACAGTACATAAAAACATCCAAGATGTGAACGAGCCCTAACTACTCAGCTGTCATGATCTACCACAGCCGATTCACCAGCAGCGTGCACAGTCGATTGACACAGTACCGTTGAAATCCGGCGGTGTAAATACTATGCCGCTTCTGAGACAAGTGGCCACAACTGCGGCATAGGATTTACTTATCTCTAGGCAATTGAGCAGTATCTTTTGCATTTTCAGCTTGCCTGTCATGTGCGTCCTGTGCGGTGCATGGCCAGATTTTGCCGCAAGATTAATAAATCTCTATGCGTCTGCATTTACATTTTTGCTCTCGCTTGTATTGTTGACTTTGATATCAGCATGAAGCAATCACTTTCAAGAAAAAAAAAAACGAATGCGGGCATTGCTGTGGTAACTAGCGGCGCAATTCTGACGCTAGGACTGGTGAAATTGCGCACAGCAAAATTATCAGCCTTTCATATATCACACCCTTAATCTCAAATTCACTGCGATAAGCTTATTTTAACCATTTATGCCACGCGGACGTGAGATTCACATCCCCAGCGGCAGCTGCTATAGCCGCAGGGACGCGCTAGTCACGTCCCTGCAGTTTGGGGGTGTGTGCACGCAATCGTGCAGGCAGATGCTCACGTTCGTGATGTTGCCGGAAACAGGGGCGATTGGATAAAGGGGACAAAAGTCCCCTGTGCCAATCCGTACATGTCCACCAAGAATAAACACTGTGTTTGTTCAAATACAGTGTTTATTCTTAAATAGAGCCGCCGCGCTTCCTTCTGCCGACGATTTCCGCCACGCTTCCTCCTGCCGACAATTTCTGCCGCTTTCCGCCACCCGATCGATAGACTAATGAATGGGAACAAAGTTCCCATTTATTAATCTCCCCACCGGACACCCGTGATGCAGGCTTTAATTGAAGCCTGCATCACTTCCCTAGTAACAATGTAGCAACAAATTGTTTCTTATGTAGCATACTTGTACACTACATAGGATTTTGCTCAGCGGGGACATCTTGTGGCCAAATAGTAAAATGACATCTACTAACTTTAGGGAACAAAAACTAAATAAAAGGCCATATTATTATAAATGTATGGGCTAAAAATTAGCGATGGATGTAAAGCTGAAAAAATTAACCTTTATTTCCAAATAAAATATTGTCACCATACATTATACTAGGGATATAATTGTATGGTTGCATTAACCAGGACAAATGGGCAAATAAAATAGGTGGATTTTAATTACGGTAGCATGTGGTATTTTACAACTATAATGGCCGAAACCTGAGAAATAATGATTTTTTCCATTTTTTTTACATTATTTCAGTTAAAATGCATTTAGAATAAAATAATTCTTAGCATAATGTTCCACCTAAAGAAAGCTTAATTGGTGGTGGAAAAAACAAGGTATAGATCACTTCTTTGTGATAAGTAATGATAAAGTTATTGGGGAATGAAAGGGAAGAGCGCTGAAATGGGAAAATTCCTCTCGGTCATAAGGTGAAAAATACCCGCGGGCTGAAAAGGTTAAAAAAAAGTGGGCGGAGCCAGCAACAGCCAAAGGGAAAAAAATGACTTGCTGCTAAAATCAGTCAGAAAATATTGTGACATAAAAACTGGGGCAGGCTTTACTGCTTTGTCTCCACCTAGGGGGTTGGAGTCTACAACCCCGGCCCAGCCATGGAATTTAGCCCACGTCGCCCATGGTTCGGTGGGCTGGACTGATCCAGGAATCGAACTCACAACCTTCCACTTGGTAGACACAGTACAGTAACCCTTCGCCAACACACCTGCCCAATGTAAATAGATGCAAATAATACTTTTAAAATGGAAACTCCATTCTTTCTACAGTTTTAAGAGTTTTAGGAGTACATGTGTGAAATTTTGCACACTTCTTCGGCCCATAGCCGTGTAGGTTGCTTGTGCTCTGTTAAGCTATCTTACCCTCGGTGCCCCTGGGGCGGCCCCCCGAAAACCCCATTTTTTCCCATAGACTTTCATTGGAAAATTTTCAACTTTCACCAATCAGACAGATCTGAAGGTAAACTCACCAAACTTGGGTCACTTAGTCATGGGGTTGAAATAAAATTTCTTTCACATTTTGGGGACTGCAAAAGTGGGCAGAGCCACAAACAACCAATCACATTTTCCCTATTGACTTCAATGGGAAAATTGTAAAAGCTGTCATTCTAACAGTTCTAACAGCCAGAGTCCCTAAACCTGGCACCATGGGTCACTGGGTTACTATGGTTAACATTTTGAAAAAGTGGGCGGAGCCTACAACAGCCAATCACATTTCAGCTGTTTGTTTTATATGGGAAAATTTGAACTGCAGCTTGGGTTGTGGTTTGGGTTCAAATTTTAAAAGTGGGCGGAGCCACAAGCAGCCAATTGAATTTCAGTGATTTATTTACATGGGAACATTTAAAATGCTGCTATTCTCATATTATTGATGTCAAGGACCCCAAAGTTTACAAATGTTCTCACTGGGTGTTTGCACTTTAAGGTTAGAAAAAGTGGGCGGAGCCACCGACAACCAATCAGATTTCACCCATTGATTTTCAATGGAGAAATTAAAACTTCTGCCATTTCGACACTTTGAATGCCAGGATTCCCAAACCTTAAAGTGTTGGCCACTGAGTGACTGTGGTTCACAGTTAAGGGAAAAAAGGGGTGGGGCAATAACAGCCAATCAGATTTCAGCTATTGACCTTAATGAAGAAAGATTAACTACTGCTATTATTGCAGTTTAAATGCCAGGCATCCCAAACTTAGCACAATTACTCACTGGGCGACTGCAGTCAAAATTTAGCAAAAGTGGGCGGAGCCACAAACAGCCAATCAGATTTCACCTGTTGACATCAATGTAAAATTTTCAAACATTGCCATTCTCACAGTTTTAAAGCCAGAGGCCCCAAACTTGGCACAGACCATGACTGGGGGACTGGGGTTAAAATTCAGAAAACTGGGCAGAGCTTACAACAGCCAATCAAATGTTACCTATTGCAATTCAATGGTAATATATACATTTCTGCTTTTTCACAGTCATGCTTTGGAATATGGCAGAAAATCTACCCAAAAAATGATTCAGTAACTCCTTCTAAATAAAACAATATCAGATATGTGCGGCTACATTGTTTCTGTAGTAAAAAGCAGTGTCCAAAGAAAGTTGTCAATAATTGAGCTTTCACAGAGCATAAATCACATGCTTGTATTTTCCAGTGTAGGTTGCTTACAATGAAGGCTCAGGTAAAGAGATTGTCAAATTCCCACCAAAAATGACTTCACTTAGTAAACTACACCCCCTGAGGTACCCTTGGATGGATGCATTGATACTTTGGGCTGCAGAGATTATTGGTGAAATTTGATGGAATGTATAACAACAAAATGAAAAATGCATTTCTTTTATTCAGATATGTCAGCTGTTCTGCTTTTGTCGCAGATATGTTTTGGAGTATTGTAGTAATTCACCCCAAAAATAATGCAGTAACTCCTCCTGAACAAACCGATATAAGATATATGTGGCTACATTTTTTCTGTAGTAAAAACCAGTGTCCAGAGAAAGTTGTCAATAATTAAGCTTTCACAGAGCATAATTCACATGCTTGTATTTTCCAGCGTAGGCCACTTACAATGAAGTCTGAGGTAAAGAGATTGTCAAATTCCCACCATAAATGGCTTCATTTAGTAAACTACACCACCTGAGGTATCCTTCGATGGGTGTGTTGATAATTTTGGCTGCAGAGATTATTGGTGAAATTTGATGGAATGTATAGCAAGAAAATGTAAAATGCATTTCTTTTATTCATATATGTTAGCTGTTCAGCTTTTTCACAGATATGCTTTGGATTATTGTAGTAATTCACCCCAAAAATGATTCAGTAACTCCTTCTGAATAAAACAATATAATATATATGTGGCTACATTGTTTCTGTAGTAAAAACCAGTGTCCAGAGAAAGTTGTCAATATACATACATTACATAAACTAACTGTATAAGGATACAGCCCCTGTATACAGTAACATTACACAGCATATATATATATATATATATATATATATATATATATGTGTGTGTGCGTGTGTGTGCATATATATATATATATATATATATATATATATACATATATATATATATATATATATATATATACATATATATACATATATATATATATATATATATATATATATATATATATATATATCTGACTTCACCTACATGCTGGGGGTGGATGGAAAGGGATCAGAGGGGTTGTGAGGTGAAATTATGTGAATAAATGTGTTTTTACACTGTAACGCTGTCTGTGAGACACAGACACACAGCAGCTACAGCTCTCTCTATCCAGAGATCACTGCAGCTGGTGGAGAAAGCTGGAGAGAATGCAACTTTTGTTGCTTTCTATCTAGTGATCACAGTGATTGGCTCACAGCGATCACATGGTAGGGAGCCAATAAAACTGAGTCCTTACTGAATCATTAATGCCTCATTCACATCAGGTGCGTTTGGGATTGCACATAAATGGGCTTTAATAACGCAAGCGTGTTTCAGCACATTTTTGCACGTTTGTGTATGCATTTCTATGTGTTTTTTCCCCTGAATAATGGGAGGGCTGGGCAGGATTTCTATATGTGTACAGAACTACAATTACAAATACAATTATGCATAAAAAAATACACATTACCTTGCGTTTATGTGCACTTCTGCGTGCTTTTGTGTGATAAAAAGAAAACGGGCATTGACTTTCATTACATGCGTTGCTAATTAGCAACGCTCAAAAATGCTGACAACCCTAAGTGTCAGCATCACTCTTTATTGCAGTGCAATGACCTGCATGGGGTCAATTGATTTAAATACATTTTATAGACACCTTGCGTTATGCATGGTGTCAGCGTTACGCTACAGTACATAAAAACATCCAAGATGTGAACGAGCCCTAACTACTCAGCTGTCATGATCTACCACAGCCGATTCACCAGCAGCGTGCACAGTCGATTGACACAGTACCGTTGAAATCCGGCGGTGTAAATACTATGCCGCTTCTGAGACAAGTGGCCACAACTGCGGCATAGGATTTACTTATCTCTAGGCAATTGAGCAGTATCTTTTGCATTTTCAGCTTGCCTGTCATGTGCGTCCTGTGCGGTGCATGGCCAGATTTTGCCGCAAGATTAATAAATCTCTATGCGTCTGCATTTACATTTTTGCTCTCGCTTGTATTGTTGACTTTGATATCAGCATGAAGCAATCACTTTCAAGAAAAAAAAAAACGAATGCGGGCATTGCTGTGGTAACTAGCGGCGCAATTCTGACGCTAGGACTGGTGAAATTGCGCACAGCAAAATTATCAGCCTTTCATATATCACACCCTTAATCTCAAATTCACTGCGATAAGCTTATTTTAACCATTTATGCCACGCGGACGTGAGATTCACATCCCCAGCGGCAGCTGCTATAGCCGCAGGGACGCGCTAGTCACGTCCCTGCAGTTTGGGGGGGTGTGCACGCAATCGTGCAGGCAGATGCTCACGTTCGTGATGTTGCCGGCAACAGGGGCGATTGGATGAAGGGGACAAAAGTCCCCTGTGCCAATCCGTACATGTCCACCGAGAATAAACACTGTGTTTGTTCAAATACAGTGTTTATTCTTAAATAGAGCCGCCGCGCTTCCTTCTGCCGACGATTTCCGCCACGCTTCCTCCTGCCGACAATTTCTGCCGCTTTCCGCCACCCGATCGATAGACTAATGAATGGGAACAAAGTTCCCATTTATTAATCTCCCCACCGGACACCCGTGATGCAGGCTTTAATTGAAGCCTGCATCACTTCCCTAGTAACAATGTAGCAACAAATTGTTTCTTATGTAGCATACTTGTACACTACATAGGATTTTGCTCAGCGGGGACATCTTGTGGCCAAATAGTAAAATGACATCTACTAACTTTAGGGAACAAAAACTAAATAAAAGGCCATATTATTATAAATGTATGGGCTAAAAATTAGCGATGGATGTAAAGCTGAAAAAATTAACCTTTATTTCCAAATAAAATATTGTCACCATACATTATACTAGGGATATAATTTTATGGTTGCATTAACCAGGACAAATGGGCAAATAAAATAGGTGGATTTTAATTACGGTAGCATGTGGTATTTTACAACTATAATGGCCGAAACCTGAGAAATAATGATTTTTTCCATTTTTTTTACATTATTTCAGTTAAAATGCATTTAGAATAAAATAATTCTTAGCATAATGTTCCACCTAAAGAAAGCTTAATTGGTGGTGGAAAAAACAAGGTATAGATCACTTCTTTGTGATAAGTAATGATAAAGTTATTGGGGAATGAAAGGGAAGAGCGCTGAAATGGGAAAATTCCTCTCGGTCATAAGGTGAAAAATACCCGCGGGCTGAAAAGGTTAAAAAAAAGTGGGCGGAGCCAGCAACAGCCAAAGGGAAAAAAATGACTTGCTGCTAAAATCAGTCAGAAAATATTGTGACATAAAAACTGGGGCAGGCTTTACTGCTTTGTCTCCACCTAGGGGGTTGGAGTCTACAACCCCGGCCCAGCCATGGAATTTAGCCCACGTCGCCCATGGTTCGGTGGGCTGGACTGATCCAGGAATCGAACTCACAACCTTCCACTTGGTAGACACAGTACAGTAACCCTTCGCCAACACACCTGCCCAATGTAAATAGATGCAAATAATACTTTTAAAATGGAAACTCCATTCTTCCTACAGTTTTAAGAGTTTTAGGAGTACATGTGTGAAATTTTGCACACTTCTTCGGCCCATAGCCGTGTAGGTTGCTTGTGCTCTGTTAAGCTATCTTACCCTCGGTGCCCCTGGGGCGGCCCCCCGAAAACCCCATTTTTTCCCATAGACTTTCATTGGAAAATGTTCAACTTTCACCAATCAGACAGATCTGAAGGTAAACTCACCAAACTTGGGTCACTTAGTCATGGGGTTGAAATAAAAATTCTTTCACATTTTGGGGACTGCAAAAGTGGGCAGAGCCACAAACAACCAATCACATTTTCCCTATTGACTTCAATGGGAAAATTGTAAAAGCTGTCATTCTAACAGTTCTAACAGCCAGAGTCCCTAAACCTGGCACCGTGGGTCACTGGGTTACTATGGTTAACATTTTGAAAAAGTGGGCGGAGCCTACAACAGCCAATCACATTTCAGCTGTTTGTTTTATATGGGAAAATTTGAACTGCAGCTTGGGTTGTGGCTTGGGTTCAAATTTTAAAAGTGGGCGGAGCCACAAGCAGCCAATTGAATTTCAGTGATTTATTTACATGGGAACATTTAAAATGCTGCTATTCTAATATTATTGATGTCAAGGACCCCAAAGTTTACAAATGTTCTCACTGGGTGTTTGCACTTTAAGGTTAGAAAAAGTGGGCGGAGCCACCGACAACCAATCAGATTTCACCCATTGATTTTCAATGGAGAAATTAAAACTTCTGCCATTTCGACACTTTGAATGCCAGGATTCCCAAACCTTAAAGTGTTGGCCACTGAGTGACTGTGGTTCACAGTTAAGGGAAAAAAGGGGTGGGGCAATAACAGCCAATCAGATTTCAGCTATTGACCTTAATGAAGAAAGATTAACTACTGCTATTATTGCAGTTTAAATGCCAGGCATCCCAAACTTAGCACAATTACTCACTGGGCGACTGCAATCAAAATTTAGCAAAAGTGGGCGGAGCCACAAACAGCCAATCAGATTTCACCTATTGACATCAATGTAAAATTTTCAAACATTGCCATTCTCACAGTTTTAAAGCCAGAGGCCCCAAACTTGGCACAGACCATGACTGGGGGACTGGGGTTAAAATTCAGAAAACTGGGCAGAGCTTACAACAGCCAATCAAATGTTACCTATTGCAATTCAATGGTAATATATACATTTCTGCTTTTTCACAGTCATGCTTTGGAATATGGCAGAAAATCTACCCAAAAAATGATTCAGTAACTCCTTCTAAATAAAACAATATCAGATATGTGCGGCTACATTGTTTCTGTAGTAAAAAGCAGTGTCCAAAGAAAGTTGTCAATAATTGAGCTTTCACAGAGCATAAATCACATGCTTGTATTTTCCAGTGTAGGTTGCTTACAATGAAGGCTCAGGTAAAGAGATTGTCAAATTCCCACCAAAAATGACTTCACTTAGTAAACTACACCCCCTGAGGTACCCTTGGATGGATGCATTGATACTTTGGGCTGCAGAGATTATTGGTGAAATTTGATGGAATGTATAACAACAAAATGAAAAATGCATTTCTTTTATTCAGATATGTCAGCTGTTCTGCTTTTGTCGCAGATATGTTTTGGAGTATTGTAGTAATTCACCCCAAAAATAATGCAGTAACTCCTCCTGAACAAACCGATATAAGATATATGTGGCTACATTTTTTCTGTAGTAAAAACCAGTGTCCAGAGAAAGTTGTCAATAATTAAGCTTTCACAGAGCATAATTCACATGCTTGTATTTTCCAGCGTAGGCCACTTACAATGAAGTCTGAGGTAAAGAGATTGTCAAATTCCCACCATAAATGGCTTCATTTAGTAAACTACACCACCTGAGGTATCCTTCGATGGGTGTGTTGATAATTTTGGCTGCAGAGATTATTGGTGAAATTTGATGGAATGTATAGCAAGAAAATGTAAAATGCATTTCTTTTATTCATATATGTTAGCTGTTCAGCTTTTTCACAGATATGCTTTGGATTATTGTAGTAATTCACCCCAAAAATGATTCAGTAACTCCTTCTGAATAAAACAATATAATATATATGTGGCTACATTGTTTCTGTAGTAAAAACCAGTGTCCAGAGAAAGTTGTCAATATACATACATTACATAAACTAACTGTATAAGGATACAGCCCCTGTATACAGTAACATTACACAGCATATATATATATATATATATATATATATATATATATATATATATATATATATATGTGTGTGTGCGTGTGTGTGCATATATATATATATATATATATATATATATATATATATATATATATATATATATATATATATATATATATATATATCTGACTTCACCTACATGCTGGGGGTGGATGGAAAGGGATCAGAGGGGTTGTGAGGTGAAATTATGTGAATAAATGTGTTTTTACACTGTAACGCTGTCTGTGAGACACAGACACACAGCAGCTACAGCTCTCTCTATCCAGAGATCACTGCAGCTGGTGGAGAAAGCTGGAGAGAATGCAACTTTTGTTGCTTTCTATCTAGTGATCACAGTGATTGGCTCACAGCGATCACATGGTAGGGAGCCAATAAAACTGAGTCCTTACTGAATCATTAATGCCTCATTCACATCAGGTGCGTTTGGGATTGCACATAAATGGGCTTTAATAACGCAAGCGTGTTTCAGCACATTTTTGCACGTTTGTGTATGCATTTCTATGTGTTTTTTCCCCTGAATAATGGGAGGGCTGGGCAGGATTTCTATATGTGTACAGAACTACAATTACAAATACAATTATGCATAAAAAAATACACATTACCTTGCGTTTATGTGCACTTCTGCGTGCTTTTGTGTGATAAAAAGAAAACGGGCATTGACTTTCATTACATGCGTTGCTAATTAGCAACGCTCAAAAATGCTGACAACCCTAAGTGTCAGCATCACTCTTTATTGCAGTGCAATGACCTGCATGGGGTCAATTGATTTAAATACATTTTATAGACACCTTGCGTTATGCATGGTGTCAGCGTTACGCTACAGTACATAAAAACATCCAAGATGTGAACGAGCCCTAACTACTCAGCTGTCATGATCTACCACAGCCGATTCACCAGCAGCGTGCACAGTCGATTGACACAGTACCGTTGAAATCCGGCGGTGTAAATACTATGCCGCTTCTGAGACAAGTGGCCACAACTGCGGCATAGGATTTACTTATCTCTAGGCAATTGAGCAGTATCTTTTGCATTTTCAGCTTGCCTGTCATGTGCGTCCTGTGCGGTGCATGGCCAGATTTTGCCGCAAGATTAATAAATCTCTATGCGTCTGCATTTACATTTTTGCTCTCGCTTGTATTGTTGACTTTGATATCAGCATGAAGCAATCACTTTCAAGAAAAAAAAAAACGAATGCGGGCATTGCTGTGGTAACTAGCGGCGCAATTCTGACGCTAGGACTGGTGAAATTGCGCACAGCAAAATTATCAGCCTTTCATATATCACACCCTTAATCTCAAATTCACTGCGATAAGCTTATTTTAACCATTTATGCCACGCGGACGTGAGATTCACATCCCCAGCGGCAGCTGCTATAGCCGCAGGGACGCGCTAGTCACGTCCCTGCAGTTTGGGGGGGTGTGCACGCAATCGTGCAGGCAGATGCTCACGTTCGTGATGTTGCCGGCAACAGGGGCGATTGGATGAAGGGGACAAAAGTCCCCTGTGCCAATCCGTACATGTCCACCGAGAATAAACACTGTGTTTGTTCAAATACAGTGTTTATTCTTAAATAGAGCCGCCGCGCTTCCTTCTGCCGACGATTTCCGCCACGCTTCCTCCTGCCGACAATTTCTGCCGCTTTTCGCCACCCGATCGATAGACTAATGAATGGGAACAAAGTTCCCATTTATTAATCTCCCCACCGGACACCCGTGATGCAGGCTTTAATTGAAGCCTGCATCACTTCCCTAGTAACAATGTAGCAACAAATTGTTTCTTATGTAGCATACTTGTACACTACATAGGATTTTGCTCAGCGGGGACATCTTGTGGCCAAATAGTAAAATGACATCTACTAACTTTAGGGAACAAAAACTAAATAAAAGGCCATATTATTATAAATGTATGGGCTAAAAATTAGCGATGGATGTAAAGCTGAAAAAATTAACCTTTATTTCCAAATAAAATATTGTCACCATACATTATACTAGGGATATAATTTTATGGTTGCATTAACCAGGACAAATGGGCAAATAAAATAGGTGGATTTTAATTACGGTAGCATGTGGTATTTTACAACTATAATGGCCGAAACCTGAGAAATAATGATTTTTTCCATTTTTTTTACATTATTTCAGTTAAAATGCATTTAGAATAAAATAATTCTTAGCATAATGTTCCACCTAAAGAAAGCTTAATTGGTGGTGGAAAAAACAAGGTATAGATCACTTCTTTGTGATAAGTAATGATAAAGTTATTGGGGAATGAAAGGGAAGAGCGCTGAAATGGGAAAATTCCTCTCGGTCATAAGGTGAAAAATACCCGCGGGCTGAAAAGGTTAAAAAAAAGTGGGCGGAGCCAGCAACAGCCAAAGGGAAAAAAATGACTTGCTGCTAAAATCAGTCAGAAAATATTGTGACATAAAAACTGGGGCAGGCTTTACTGCTTTGTCTCCACCTAGGGGGTTGGAGTCTACAACCCCGGCCCAGCCATGGAATTTAGCCCACGTCGCCCATGGTTCGGTGGGCTGGACTGATCCAGGAATCGAACTCACAACCTTCCACTTGGTAGACACAGTACAGTAACCCTTCGCCAACACACCTGCCCAATGTAAATAGATGCAAATAATACTTTTAAAATGGAAACTCCATTCTTCCTACAGTTTTAAGAGTTTTAGGAGTACATGTGTGAAATTTTGCACACTTCTTCGGCCCATAGCCGTGTAGGTTGCTTGTGCTCTGTTAAGCTATCTTACCCTCGGTGCCCCTGGGGCGGCCCCCCGAAAACCCCATTTTTTCCCATAGACTTTCATTGGAAAATGTTCAACTTTCACCAATCAGACAGATCTGAAGGTAAACTCACCAAACTTGGGTCACTTAGTCATGGGGTTGAAATAAAAATTCTTTCACATTTTGGGGACTGCAAAAGTGGGCAGAGCCACAAACAACCAATCACATTTTCCCTATTGACTTCAATGGGAAAATTGTAAAAGCTGTCATTCTAACAGTTCTAACAGCCAGAGTCCCTAAACCTGGCACCGTGGGTCACTGGGTTACTATGGTTAACATTTTGAAAAAGTGGGCGGAGCCTACAACAGCCAATCACATTTCAGCTGTTTGTTTTATATGGGAAAATTTGAACTGCAGCTTGGGTTGTGGCTTGGGTTCAAATTTTAAAAGTGGGCGGAGCCACAAGCAGCCAATTGAATTTCAGTGATTTATTTACATGGGAACATTTAAAATGCTGCTATTCTAATATTATTGATGTCAAGGACCCCAAAGTTTACAAATGTTCTCACTGGGTGTTTGCACTTTAAGGTTAGAAAAAGTGGGCGGAGCCACCGACAACCAATCAGATTTCACCCATTGATTTTCAATGGAGAAATTAAAACTTCTGCCATTTCGACACTTTGAATGCCAGGATTCCCAAACCTTAAAGTGTTGGCCACTGAGTGACTGTGGTTCACAGTTAAGGGAAAAAAGGGGTGGGGCAATAACAGCCAATCAGATTTCAGCTATTGACCTTAATGAAGAAAGATTAACTACTGCTATTATTGCAGTTTAAATGCCAGGCATCCCAAACTTAGCACAATTACTCACTGGGCGACTGCAGTCAAAATTTAGCAAAAGTGGGCGGAGCCACAAACAGCCAATCAGATTTCACCTATTGACATCAATGTAAAATTTTCAAACATTGCCATTCTCACAGTTTTAAAGCCAGAGGCCCCAAACTTGGCACAGACCATGACTTGGGGACTGGAGTTAAAATTCAGAAAACTGGGCAGAGCTTACAACAGCCAATCAAATGTTACCTATTGCAATTCAATGGTAATATATACATTTCTGCTTTTTCACAGTCATGCTTTGGAATATGGCAGAAAATCTACCCAAAAAATGATTCAGTAACTCCTTCTAAATAAAACAATATCAGATATGTGCGGCTACATTGTTTCTGTAGTAAAAAGCAGTGTTCAAAGAAAGTTGTCAATAATTGAGCTTTCACAGAGCATAAATCACATGCTTGTATTTTCCAGTGTAGGTTGCTTACAAGGAAGGCTCAGGTAAAGAGATTGTCAAATTCCCACCAAAAATGACTTCACTTAGTAAACTACACCCCCTGAGGTACCCTTGGATGGATGCATTGATACTTTGGGCTGCAGAGATTATTGGTGAAATTTGATGGAATGTATAACAACAAAATGAAAAATGCATTTCTTTTATTCAGATATGTCAGCTGTTCTGCTTTTGTCGCAGATATGTTTTGGAGTATTGTAGTAATTCACCCCAAAAATAATGCAGTAACTCCTCCTGAACAAACCGATATAAGATATATGTGGCTACATTTTTTCTGTAGTAAAAACCAGTGTCCAGAGAAAGTTGTCAATAATTAAGCTTTCACAGAGCATAATTCACATGCTTGTATTTTCCAGCGTAGGCCACTTACAATGAAGTCTGAGGTAAAGAGATTGTCAAATTCCCACCATAAATGGCTTCATTTAGTAAACTACACCACCTGAGGTATCCTTCGATGGGTGTGTTGATAATTTTGGCTGCAGAGATTATTGGTGAAATTTGATGGAATGTATAACAAGAAAATGTAAAATTCATTTCTTTTATTCATATATGTTAGCTGTTCTGCTTTTTCACAGATATACTTTGGAGTATTGTAGTAATTCACCCCAAAAATGATTCAGTAACTCCTTCTGAATAAAACAATATAATATATATGTGGCTACATTGTTTCTGTAGTAAAAACCAGTGTCCAGAGAAAGTTGTCAATATACATACATTACATAAACTAACTGTATAAGGATACAGCCCCTGTATACAGTAACATTACACAGCATATATACATATATATATATATATATATATATATATATATATATATATATATATATATATATATATATATGTGTGTGTGCGTGTGTGCATATATATATATATTCAAGATCGGCCTACTGACATTTAAATCCCTGAATAATCTAGGCCCTGGATACATGAAAGATATGTTACAGCTGCGTAGCAATTCCCGCATTCTCAGACCCACAGGTTCTAATAATCTAGTCATACCCAGAGTCCACTTGGAAACTTTTGGTCCCAGAGCCTTCTGTCATGCTGCCCCTACGTTTTGGAACTCCTTACCTCAACAGATCAGGACAGCCCCATCCCTGGACGTGTTTAAATCCAGACTGAAAACCCACCTGTTCAGTCTGGCATTTTCAGAAATATAACTTTTGTTGTGTGAATACTTCATCCTACTAATTACTGAATCTGAGAGAGCCTAAGCGCTTTGAGTCCTATGGGAGAAAAGCGCTATAGAAATGTTATTGTATTGTATTATATATATATATATATATATATATATATATATATATATATAATTGTGTGCGTGTGTGTGTGTATATATATATATATATATATATATATATATATATATATATATATATATATATATATATATATATATCTGACTTCACCTACATACTGGGGGTGGATGGAAAGGGATCAGAGTGGTTGTGAGGTGAAATTATGTGAATAAATGTGTTTTTACACTGTAACGCTGTCTGTGAGACACAGACACACAGCAGCTACAGCTCTCTCTATCCAGAGATCACTGCAGCTGGTGGAGAAAGCTGGAGAGAATGCAACTTTGTTGCTTTCTATCTAGTGATCACAGTGATTGGCTCACAGCGATCACATGGTAGGGAGCCAATAAAACTGAGTCCTTACTGAATCATTAATGCCTCATTCACATCAGGTGCGTTTGGGATTGCACATAAATGGGCTTTAATAACGCAAGCGTGTTTCAGCACATTTTTGCACATTTGTGTATGCATTTCTATGTGTTTTTTCCCCTGAATAATGGGAGGGCTGGGTAGGATTTCTATATGTTTACAAAACTACAATTACAAATACAATTATGCATAAAAAAATACACATTACCTTGCGTTTATGTGCACTTCTGCGTGCTTTTGTGTGATAAAAAGAAAACGGGCATTGACTTTCATTACATGCGTTGCTAATTAGCAACGCTCAAAAATGCTGACAACCCTAAGTGTCAGCATCACTCTTTATTGCAGTGCAATGACCTGCATGGGGTCAATTGATTTAAATACATTTTATAGACACCATGCGTTATGCTACAGTGCATAAAAACATCCAAGATGTGAACGAGCCCTAACTACTCAGCTGTCATGATCTACCACAGCCGATTCACCAGCAGCGTGCACAGTCGATTGACACAGTACCGTTGAAATCCGGCGGTGTAAATACTATGCCGCTTCTGAGACAAGTGGCCACAACTGCGGCATAGGATTTACTTATCTCTAGGCAATTGAGCAGTATCTTTTGCATTTTCAGCTTGCCTGTCATGTGCGTCCTGTGCGGTGCATGGCCAGATGTTGCCGCAAGATTAATAAATCTCTATGCGTCTGCATTTGCATTTTTGCTCTCGCTTGTATTGTTGACTTTGATATCAGCATGAAGCAATCACTTTCAAGAAAAAAAAACGAATGCGGGCATTGCTGTGGTAACTAGCGGCGTAATTCTGACGTTAGGACTGGTGAAATTGCGCACAGCAAAATTATCAGCCTTTCATATATCACACCCTTAATCTCAAATTCACTGCGATAAGCTTATTTTAACCATTTATGCCACGCGGACGTGAGATTCACATCCCCAGCGGCAGCTGCTATAGCCGCAGGGACGCGCTAGTCACGTCCCTGCAGTTTGGGGGTGTGTGCATGCAATCGTGCAGGCAGATGCTCACGTTCGTGATGTTGCCGGCAACAGGGGCGATTGGATGAAGGGGACAAAAGTCCCCTGTGCCAATCCGTACATGTCCACCGAGAATAAACACTGTGTTTGTTCAAATACAGTGTTTATTCTTAAATAGAGCCGCCGCGCTTCCTTCTGCCGACGATTTCCGCCACGCTTCCTCCTGCTGACAATTTCTGCCGCTTTCCGCCACCCGATCGATAGACTAATGAATGGGAACAAAGTTCCCATTTATTAATCTCCCCACCGGACACCCGTGATGCAGGCTTTAATTGAAGCCTGCATCACTTCCCTAGTAACAATGTAGCAACAAATTGTTTCTTATGTAGCATACTTGTACACTACATAGGATTTTGCTCAGCGGGGACATCTTGTGGCCAAATAGTAAAATGACATCTACTAACTTTAGGGAACAAAAACTAAATAAAAGGCCATATTATTATAAATGTATGGGCTAAAAATTAGCAATGGATGTAAAACTGAAAAAATGTACCTTTATTTCCAAATAAAATATTGTCACCATACATTATACTAGGGATATAATTTTACGGTTGCATTAACCAGGACAAATGGGCAAATAAAATAGGTGGATTTTAATTACGGTAGCATGTGGTATTTTACAACTATAATGACCGAAACCTGAGAAATAATGATTTTTTCCATTTTTTTCCTAATTATTTCAGTTAAAATGCATTTAGAATAAAATAATTCTTAGCATAATGTTCCACCTAAAGAAAGCTTAATTGGTGGTGGAAAAAACAAGGTATAGATCACTTCTTTGTGATAAGTAATGATAAAGTTATTGGGGAATGAAAGGGAGGAGCGCTGAAATGGGAAAATTCCTCTCGGTCATAAGGTGAAAAATACCCGCGGGCTGAAAAGGTTAAAAAAAAGTGGGCGGAGCCAACAACGGCCAAAGGGAAAAAAATGACTTGCTGCTAAAATCAGTCAGAAAGTATTGTGACATAAAAACTGGGGCAGGCTTTACTGCTTTGTCTCCACCTAGGGGGTTGGAGTCTACAACCCCGGCCCAGCCATGGAATTTAGCCCACGTCGCCCATGGTTCAGTGGGCTGGACTGATCCAGGAATCGAACTCACAACCTTCCACTTGGTAGACACAGTACAGTAACCCTTCGTCAACACACCTGCCCAATGTAAATAGATGCAAATAATACTTTTAACATGGAAACTCCATTCTTCCTACAGTTTTAAGAGTTTTAGGAGTACATGTGTGAAATTTTGCACACTTCTTCGGCCCATAGCCGTGTAGGTTGCTTGTGCTCTGTTAAGCTATCTTACCCTCGGTGACCCTGGGGCGGCCCCCGAAAACCCCATTTTTTCCCATAGACTTTCATTGGAAAATTTTAAACTTTCACCAATCAGACAGATCTGAAGGTAAACTCACCAAACTTGGGTCACTTAGTCATGGGGTTGAAATAAAATTTCTTTCACATTTTGGGGACTGCAAAAGTGTGCGGAGCCACAAACAACCAATCGCATTTTCCCTATTGACTTCAATGGGAAAATTGTAAAAGCTGTCATTCTAACAGTTCTAACAGCCAGAGTCCCTAAACTTGGCACCGTGGGTCACTGGGTTACTATGGTTAACATTTTGAAAAAGTGGGCAGAGCCTACAACAGCCAATCACATTTCAGCTGTTTGTTTTATATGGGAAAATTTGATTTGCAGCTTGGGTTGTGGCTTGGGTTCAAATTTTAAAAGTGGGCGGAGCCACAAGCAGCCAATTGAATTTCAGTGATTTATTTACATGGGAACATTTAAAATGCTGCTATTCTCATATTATTGATGTCAAGGACCCCAAAGTTTACAAATGTTCTCACTGGGTGTTTGCACTTTAAGGTTAGAAAAAGTGGGCGGAGCCACCGACAACCAATCAGATTTCACCAATTGATTTTCAATGGAGAAATTAAAACTTCTGCCATTTCGACACTTTGAATGCCAGGATTCCCAAACCTTAAAGTGTTGGCCACTGAGTGACTGTGGTTCACAGTTAAGGGAAAAAAGGGGTGGGGCAATAACAGCCAATCAGATTTCAGCTATTGACCTTAATGAAGAAAGATTAACTTCTGCTATTATTGCAGTTTAAATGCCAGGCATCCCAAACTTAGCACAATTACTCACTGGGCGACTGCAGTCAAAATTTAGCAAAAGTGGGCGGAGCCACAAACAGCCAATCAGATTTCACCTGTTGACATCAATGTAAAATTTTCAAACATTGCCATTCTCACAGTTTTAAAGCCAGAGGCCCCAAACTTGGCACAGACCATGACTGGGGGACTGGGGTTAAAATTCAGAAAACTGGGCAGAGCTTACAACAGCCAATCAAATGTTACCTATTGCAATTCAATGGTAATATATACATTTCTGCTTTTTCACAGTCATGCTTTGGAATATGGCAGAAAATCTACCCAAAAAATGATTCAGTAACTCCTTCTAAATAAAACAATATCAGATATGTGCGGCTACATTGTTTCTGTAGTAAAAAGCAGTGTCCAAAGAAAGTTGTCAATAATTGAGCTTTCACAGAGCATAAATCACATGCTTGTATTTTCCAGTGTAGGTTGCTTACAATGAAGGCTCAGGTAAAGAGATTGTCAAATTCCCACCAAAAATGACTTCACTTAGTAAACTACACCCCCTGAGGTACCCTTGGATGGATGCATTGATACTTTGGGCTGCAGAGATTATTGGTGAAATTTGATGGAATGTATAACAACAAAATGAAAAATGCATTTCTTTTATTCAGATATGTCAGCTGTTCTGCTTTTGTCGCAGATATGTTTTGGAGTATTGTAGTAATTCACCCCAAAAATAATGCAGTAACTCCTCCTGAACAAACCGATATAAGATATATGTGGCTACATTTTTTCTATAGTAAAAACCAGTGTCCAAAGAAAGTTGTCAATAATTAAGCTTTCACAGAGCATAATTCACATGCTTGTATTTTCCAGCGTAGGCCACTTACAATGAAGTCTGAGGTAAAGAGATTGTCAAATTCCCACCATAAATGGCTTCATTTAGTAAACTACACCACCTGAGGTATCCTTCGATGGGTGTGTTGATAATTTTGGCTGCAGAGATTATCGGTGAAATTTGATGGAATGTATAACAAGAAAATGTAAAATTCATTTCTTTTATTCATATATGTTAGCTGTTCTGCTTTTTCACAGATATACTTTAAAGTATTGTAGTAATTCACCCCAAAAATGATTCAGTAACTCCTTCTGAATAAAACAATATAATATATATGTGGCTACATTGTTTCTGTAGTAAAAACCAGTGTCCAGAGAAAGTTGTCAATATACATACATTACATAAACTAACTGTATAAGGATACAGCCCCTGTATACAGTAACATTACACAGCATATATACATATATATATATATATATATATATATATATATATATATATATATATATATGTGCGTGTGTGCATATATATATATATATATATTCAAGATCGGCCTACTGACATTTAAATCCCTGAATAATCTAGGCCCTGGATACATGAAAGATATGTTACAGCTGCGTAGCAATCCCCGCATTCTCAGATCCACAGGTTCTAATAATCTAGTCATACCCAGAGTCCACTTGGAAACTTTTGGTCCCAGAGCCTTCTGTCATGCTGCCCCTACGTTTTGGAACTCCTTACCTCAACAGATCAGGACAGCCCCATCCCTGGACGTGTTTAAATCCAGACCGAAAACCCACCTGTTCAGTCTGGCATTTGCAGAAATATAACTTTTGTTGTGTAAATACTTCATCCTACTAATTACTGAATCTGAGAGAGCCTAAGCGCTTTGAGTCCTATGGGAGAAAAGCGCTATAGAAATGTTATTGTATTGTGTTATATATATATATATATATATATATATATATATATATATATATATATTTGTGTGCGTGTGTGTGTGTGTGTGTGTGTGTGTGTATATATATATATATATATATATATATAGCTGACTTCACCTACATACTGGGGGTGGATGGAAAGGGATCAGAGGGGTTGTGAGGTGAAATTATGTGAATAAATGTGATTTTACACTGCAACGCTGTCTGTGAGACACAGACACACAGCAGCTACAGCTCTCTCTATCCAGAGATCACTGCAGCTGGTGGAGAAAGCTGGAGAGAATGCAACTTTGTTGCTTTCTATCTAGTGATCACAGTGATTGGCTCACAGCGATCACATGGTAGGGAGCCAATAAAACTGAGTCCTTACTGAATCATTAATGCCTCATTCACATCAGGTGCGTTTGGGATTGCACATAAATGGGCTTTAATAACGCAAGCGTGTTTCAGCACATTTTTGCACGTTTGTGTATGCATTTCTATGTGTTTTTTCCCCTGAATAATGGGAGGGCTGGGTAGGATTTCTATATGTTTACAAAACTACAATTACAAATACAATTATGCATAAAAAAATACACATTACCTTGCGTTTATGTGCACTTCTACGTGCTTTTGTGTGATAAAAAGAAAACGGGCATTGACTTTCATTACATGCGTTGCTAATTAGCAACGCTCAAAAATGCTGACAACCCTAAGTGTCAGCATCACTCTTTATTGCAGTGCAATGACCTGCATGGGGTCAATTGATTTAAATACATTTTATAGACACCATGCGTTATGCTACAGTGCATAAAAACATCCAAGATGTGAACGAGCCCTAACTACTCAGCTGTCATGATCTACCACAGCCGATTCACCAGCAGCGTGCACAATCGATTGACACAGTACCGTTGAAATCCGGCGGTGTAAATACTATGCCGCTTCTGAGACAAGTGGCCACAACTGCGGCATAGGATTTACTTATCTCTAGGCAATTGAGCAGTATCTTTTGCATTTTCAGCTTGCCTGTCATGTGCGTCCTGTGCGGTGCATGGCCAGATTTTGCCGCAAGATTAATAAATCTCTATGCGTCTGCATTTGCATTTTTGCTCTCGCTTGTATTGTTGACTTTGATATCAGCATGAAGCAATCACTTTCAAGAAAAAAAAACGAATGCGGGCATTGCTGTGGTAACTAGCGGCGTAATTCTGACGTTAGGACTGGTGAAATTGCGCACAGCAAAATTATCAGCCTTTCATATATCACACCCTTAATCTCAAATTCACTGCGATAAGCTTATTTTAACCATTTATGCCACGCGGACGTGAGATTCACATCCCCAGCGGCAGCTGCTATAGCCGCAGGGACGCGCTAGTCACGTCCCTGCAGTTTGGGGGGGTGTGCACGCAATCGTGCAGGCAGATGCTCACGTTCGTGATGTTGCCGGCAACAGGGGCGATTGGATGAAGGGGACAAAAGTCCCCTGTGCCAATCCGTACATGTCCACCGAGAATAAACACTGTGTTTGTTCAAATACAGTGTTTATTCTTAAATAGAGCCGCCGCGCTTCCTTCTGCCGACGATTTCCGCCACGCTTCCTCCTGCCGACAATTTCTGCCGCTTTCCGCCACCCGATCGATAGACTAATGAATGGGAACATCTCCCCACCGGACACCCGTGATGCAGGCTTTAATTGAAGCCTGCATCACTTCCCTAGTAACAATGTAGCAACAAATTGTTTCTTATGTAGCATACTTGTACACTACATAGGATTTTGCTCAGCGGGGACATCTTGTGGCCAAATAGTAAAATGACATCTACTAACTTTAGGGAACAAAAACTAAATAAAAGGCCATATTATTATAAATGTATGGGCTAAAAATTAGCAATGGATGTAAAACTGAAAAAATGTACCTTTATTTCCAAATAAAATATTGTCACCATACATTATACTAGGGATATAATTTTACGGTTGCATTAACCAGGACAAATGGGCAAATAAAATAGGTGGATTTTAATTACGGTAGCATGTGGTATTTTACAACTATAATGACCGAAACCTGAGAAATAATGATTTTTTCCATTTTTTTCCTAATTATTTCAGTTAAAATGCATTTAGAATAAAATATTTCTTAGCATAATGTTCCACCTAAAGAAAGCTTAATTGGTGGTGGAAAAAACAAGGTATAGATCACTTCTTTGTGATAAGTAATGATAAAGTTATTGGGGAATGAAAGGGAGGAGCGCTGAAATGGGAAAATTCCTCTCGGTCATAAGGTGAAAAATACCCGCGGGCTAAAAAGGTTAAAAAAAAGTGGACGGAGCCAGCAACAGCCAAAGGGAAAAAAATGACTTGCTGCTAAAATCAGTCAGAAAGTATTGTGACATAAAAACTGGGGCAGGCTTTACTGCTTTGCCTCCACCTAGGGGGTTGGAGTCTACAACCCCGGCCCAGCCATGGAATTTAGCCCACGTCGCCCATGGTTCAGTGGGCTGGACTGATCCAGGAATCGAACTCACAACCTTCCACTTGGTAGACACAGTACAGTAACCCTTCGCCAACACACCTGCCCAATGTAAATAGATGCAAATAATACTTTTAACATGGAAACTCCATTCTTCCTACAGTTTTAAGAGTTTTAGGAGTACATGTGTGAAATTTTGCACACTTCTTCGGCCCATAGCCGTGTAGGTTTCTTGTGCTCTGTTAAGCTATCTTACCCTCGGTGCCCCTGGGGCGGCCCCCGAAAACCCCATTTTTTCCCATAGACTTTCATTGGAAAATGTTAAACTTTCACCAATCAGACAGATCTGAAGGTAAACTCACCAAACTTGGGTCACTTAGTCATGGGGTTGAAATAAAATTTCTTTCACATTTTGGGGACTGCAATAGTGGGCGGAGCCACAAACAACCAATCGCATTTTCCCTATTGACTTCAATGGGAAAATTGTAAAAGCTGTCATTCTAACAGTTCTAACAGCCAGAGTCCCTAAACTTGGCACCGTGGGTCACTGGGTTACTATGGTTAACATTTTGAAAAAGTGGGCGGAGCCTACAACAGCCAATCACATTTCAGCTGTTTGTTTTATATGGGAAAATTTGAATTGCAGCTTGGGTTGTGGCTTGGGTTCAAATTTTAAAAGTGGGCGGAGCCACAAGCAGCCAATTGAATTTCAGTGATTTATTTACATGGGAACATTTAAAATGCTGCTATTCTCATATTATTGATGTCAAGGACCCCAAAGTTTACAAATGTTCTCACTGGGTGTTTGCACTTTAAGGTTAGAAAAGGTGGGCGGAGCCACCGACAACCAATCAGATTTCACCCATTGATTTTCAATGGAGAAATTAAAACTTCTGCCATTTCGACACTTTGAATGCCAGGATTCCCAAACCTTAAAGTGTTGGCCACTGAGTGACTGTGGTTCACAGTTAAGGGAAAAAAGGGGTGGGGCAATAACAGCCAATCAGATTTCAGCTATTGACCTTAATGAAGAAAGATTAACTACTGCTATTATTGCAGTTTAAATGCCAGGCATCCCAAACTTAGCACAATTACTCACTGGGCGACTGCAGTCAAAATTTAGCAAAAGTGGGCGGAGCCACAAACAGCCAATCAGATTTCACCTATTGACATCAATGTAAAATTTTCAAACATTGCCATTCTCACAGTTTTAAAGCCAGAGGCCCCAAACTTGGCACAGACCATGACTGGGGGACTGGAGTTAAAATTCAGAAAACTGGGCAGAGCTTACAACAGCCAATCAAATGTTACCTATTGCAATTCAATGGTAATATATACATTTCTGCTTTTTCACAGTCATGCTTTGGAATATGGCAGAAAATCTACCCAAAAAATGATTCAGTAACTCCTTCTAAATAAAACAATATCAGATATGTGCGGCTACATTGTTTCTGTAGTAAAAAGCAGTGTTCAAAGAAAGTTGTCAATAATTGAGCTTTCACAGAGCATAAATCACATGCTTGTATTTTCCAGTGTAGGTTGCTTACAAGGAAGGCTCAGGTAAAGAGATTGTCAAATTCCCACCAAAAATGACTTCACTTAGTAAACTACACCCCCTGAGGTACCCTTGGATGGATGCATTGATACTTTGGGCTGCAGAGATTATTGGTGAAATTTGATGGAATGTATAACAACAAAATGAAAAATGCATTTCTTTTATTCAGATATGTCAGCTGTTCTGCTTTTGTCGCAGATATGTTTTGGAGTATTGTAGTAATTCACCCCAAAAATAATGCAGTAACTCCTCCTGAACAAACCGATATAAGATATATGTGGCTACATTTTTTCTGTAGTAAAAACCAGTGTCCAGAGAAAGTTGTCAATAATTAAGCTTTCACAGAGCATAATTCACATGCTTGTATTTTCCAGCGTAGGCCACTTACAATGAAGTCTGAGGTAAAGAGATTGTCAAATTCCCACCATAAATGGCTTCATTTAGTAAACTACACCACCTGAGGTATCCTTCGATGGGTGTGTTGATAATTTTGGCTGCAGAGATTATTGGTGAAATTTGATGGAATGTATAACAAGAAAATGTAAAATTCATTTCTTTTATTCATATATGTTAGCTGTTCTGCTTTTTCACAGATATGCTTTGGAGTATTGTAGTAATTCACCCCAAAAATGATTCAGTAACTCCTTCTGAATAAAACAATATAATATATATGTGGCTACATTGTTTCTGTAGTAAAAACCAGTGTCCAGAGAAAGTTGTCAATATACATACATTACATAAACTAACTGTATAAGGATACAGCCCCTGTATACAGTAACATTACACAGCATATATACATATATATATATATATATATATATATATATATATATATATATGTGTGTGTGTGTGTGTGCGTGTGTGCATATATATATATATATACATACATATATATATATATCTGACTTCACCTACATGCTGGGGGTGGATGGAAAGGGATCAGAGGGGTTGTGAGGTGAAATTATGTGAATAAATGTGTTTTTACACTGTAACGCTGTCTGTGAGACACAGACACACAGCAGCTACAGCTCTCTCTATCCAGGGATCACTGCAGCTGGTGGAGAAAGCTGGAGAGAATGCAACTTTTGTTGCTTTCTATCTAGTGATCACAGTGATTGGCTCACAGCGATGACATGGTAGGGAGCCAATAAAACTGAGTTCTTACTGAATCATTAATGCCTCATTCACATCAGGTGCGTTTGGGATTGCACATAAATGGGCTTTAATAACGCAAGCGTGTTTCAGCACATTTTTGCACGTTTGTGTATGCATTTCTATGTGTTTTTTCCCCTGAATAATGGGAGGGCTGGGCAGGATTTCTATATGTGTACAGAACTACAATTACAAATACAATTATGCATAAAAAAATACACATTACCTTGCGTTTATGTGCACTTCTGCATGCTTTTGTGTGATAAAAAGAAAACGGGCATTGACTTTCATTACATGCGTTGCTAATTAGCAACGCTCAAAAATGCTGACAACCCTAAGTGTCAGCATCACTCTTTATTGCAGTGCAATGACCTGCATGGGGTCAATTGATTTAAATACATTTTATAGACACCATGCGTTATGCATGGTGTCAGCATTATGCTACAGTGCATAAAAACATCCAAGATGTGAACGAGCCCTAACTACTCAGCTGTCATGATCTACCACAGCCGATTCACCAGCAGCGTGCACAGTCGATTGACACAGTACCGTTGAAATCCAGCGGTGTAAATACTATGCCGCTTCTGAGACAAGTGGCCACAACTGCGGCATAGGATTTACTTATCTCTAGGCAATTGAGCAGTATCTTTTGCATTTTCAGCTTGCCTGTCATGTGCGTCCTGTGCGGTGCATGGCCAGATTTTGCCGCAAGATTAATAAATCTCTATGCGTCTGCATTTGCATTTTTGCTCTCGCTTGTATTGTTGACTTTGATATCAGCATGAAGCAATCACTTTCAAGAAAAAAAAAAACGAATGCGGGCATTGCTGTGGTAACTAGCGGCGCAATTCTGACGCTAGGACTGGTGAAATTGCGCACAGCAAAATTATCAGCCTTCCATATATCACACCCTTAATCTCAAATTCACTGCGATAAGCTTATTTTAACCATTTATGCCACGCGGACGTGAGATTCACATCCCCAGCGGCAGCGACGCGCTAGTCACGTCCCTGCAGTTTGGGGGGGTGTGCACGCAATCGTGCAGGCAGATGCTCACGTTCGTGATGTTGCCGGCAACAGGGGCGATTGGATGAAGGGGACAAAAGTCCCCTGTGCCAATCCGTACATGTCCACCGAGAATAAACACTGTGTTTGTTCAAATACAGTGTTTATTCTTAAATAGAGCCGCCGCGCTTCCTTCTGCCGACGATTTCCGCCACGCATCCTCCTACCGACAATTTCTGCCGCTTTCCGCCACCCGATCGATAGACTAATGAATGGGAACAAAGTTCCCATTTATTAATCTCCCCACCGGACACCCGTGATGCAGGCTTTAATTGAAGCCTGCATCACTTCCCTAGTAACAATGTAGCAACAAATTGTTTCTTATGTAGCATACTTGTACACTACATAGGATTTTGCTCAGCGGGGACATCTTGTGGCCAAATAGTAAAATGACATCTACTAACTTTAGGGAACAAAAACTAAATAAAAGGCCATATTATTATAAATGTATGGGCTAAAAATTAGCGATGGATGTAAAGCTGAAAAAATTTACCTTTATTTCCAAATAAAATATTGTCACCATACATTATACTAGGGATATAATTTTATGGTTGCATTAACCAGGACAAATGGGCAAATAAAATAGGTGGATTTTAATTACGGTAGCATGTGGTATTTTACAACTATAATGGCCGAAACCTGAGAAATAATGATTTTTTCCATTTTTTCCTAATTATTTCAGTTAAAATGCATTTAGAATAAAATAATTCTTAGCATAATGTTCCACCTAAAGAAAGCTTAATTGGTGGTGGAAAAAACAAGGTATAGATCACTTCCTGGTGATAAGTAATGATAACGTTATTGGGGAATGAAAGGGAAGAGCGCTGAAATGGGAAAATTCCTCTCGGTCATAAGGTGAAAAATACCCGCGGGCTGAAAAGGTTAAAAAAAAGTGGGCGGAGCCAGCAACAGCCAAGGGGAAAAAAATGACTTGCTGCTAAAATCAGTCAGAAAGTATTGTGACATAAAAACTGGGGCAGGCTTTACTGCTTTGTCTCCACCTAGGGGGTTGGAGTCTACAACCCCGGCCCAGCCATGGAATTTAGCCCACGTCGCCCATGGTTTGGTGGGCTGGACTGATCCAGGAATCGAACTCACAACCTTCCACTTGGTAGACACAGTACAGTAACCCTTCGCCAACACACCTGCCCAATGTAAATAGATGCAAATAATACTTTTAACATGGAAACTCCATTCTTCCTACAGTTTTAAGAGTTTTAGGAGTACATGTGTGAAATTTTGCACACTTCTTCGGCCCATAGCCGTGTAGGTTGCTTGTGCTCTGTTAAGCTATCTTACCCTCGGTGCCCCTGGGGCGGCCCCCCGAAAACCCCATTTTTTCCCATATACTTTAATTGGAAAATGTTAAACTTTCACCAATCAGACAGATCTGAAGGTAAACTCACCAAACTTGGGTCACTTAGTCATGGGGTTGAAATAAAATTTCTTTCACATTTTGGGGACTGCAAAAGTGGGCGGAGCCACAAACAATCAATCGCATTTTCCCTATTGACTTCAATGGGAAAATTGTAAAAGCTGTCATTCTAACAGTTCTAACAGCCAGAGTCCCTAAACTTGGAACCGTGGGTCACTGGGTTACTATGGTTAACATTTTGGAAAAGTGGGCGGAGCCTACAACAGCCAATCACATTTCAGCTGTTTGTTTTATATGGGAAAATTTGAATTGCAGCTTGGGTTGTGGCTTGGGTTCAAATTTTAAAAGTGGGCGGAGCCACAAGCAGCCAATTGAATTTCAGTGATTTATTTACATGGGAACATTTAAAATGCTGCTATTCTCATATTATTGATGTCAAGGACCCCAAAGTTTACAAATGTTCTCACTGGGTGTTTGCACTTTAAGGTTAGAAAAAGTGGGCGGAGCCACCGACAACCAATCAGATTTCACCCATTGATTTTCAATGGAGAAATTAAAACTTCTGCCATTTCGACACTTTGAATGCCAGGATTCCCAAACCTTAAAGTGTTGGCCACTGAGTGACTGTGGTTCACAGTTAAGGGAAAAAAGGGGTGGGGCAATAACAGCCAATCAGATTTCAGCTATTGACCTTAATGAAGAAAGATTAACTACTGCTATTATTGCAGTTTAAATGCCAGGCATCCCAAACTTAGCACAATTACTCACTGGGCGACTGCAGTCAAAATTTAGCAAAAGTGGGCGGAGCCACAAACAGCCAATCAGATTTCACCTATTGACATCAATGTAAAATTTTCAAACATTGCCATTCTCACAGTTTTAAAGCCAGAGGCCCCAAACTTGGCACAGACCATGACTGGGGGACTGGGGTTAAAATTCAGAAAACTGGGCAGAGCTTACAACAGCCAATCAAATGTTACCTATTGCAATTCAATGGTAATATATACATTTCTGCTTTTTCACAGTCATGCTTTGGAATATGGCAGAAAATCTACCCAAAAAATAATTCAGTAACTCCTTCTAAATAAAACAATATCAGATATGTGCGGCTACATTGTTTCTGTAGTAAAAAGCAGTGTCCAAAGAAAGTTGTCAATAATTGAGCTTTCACAGAGCATAAATCACATGCTTGTATTTTCCAGTGTAGGTTGCTTACAAGGAAGGCTCAGGTAAAGAGATTGTCAAATTCCCACCAAAAATGACTTCACTTAGTAAACTACACCCCCTGAGGTACCCTTGGATGGATGCATTGATACTTTGGGCTGCAGAGATTATTGGTGAAATTTGATGGAATGTATAACAACAAAATGAAAAATGCATTTCTTTTATTCAGATATGTCAGCTGTTCTGCTTTTGTCGCAGATATGTTTTGGAGTATTGTAGTAATTCACCCCAAAAATAATGCAGTAACTCCTCCTGAACAAACCAATATAAGATATATGTGGCTACATTTTTTCTGTAGTAAAAACCAGTGTCCAGAGAAAGTTGTCAATAATTAAGCTTTCACAGAGCATAATTCACATGCTTGTATTTTCCAGCGTAGGCCACTTACAATGAAGTCTGAGGTAAAGAGATTGTCAAATTCCCACCATAAATGGCTTCATTTAGTAAACTACACCACCTGAGGTATCCTTCGATGGGTGTGTTGATAATTTTGGCTGCAGAGATTATTGGTGAAATTTGATGGAATGTATAACAAGAAAATGTAAAATTCATTTCTTTTATTCATATATGTTAGCTGTTCTGCTTTTTCACAGATATGCTTTGGAGTATTGTAGTAATTCACCCCAAAAATGATTCAGTAACTCCTTCTGAATAAAACAATATAATATATATGTGGCTACATTGTTTCTGTAGTAAAAACCAGAATCCAGAGAAAGTTGTCAATATACATACATTACATAAACTAACTGTATAAGGATACAGCCCCTGTATACAGTAACATTACACAGCATATATACATATATATATATATATATATATATATATATATATGTGTGTGTGTGTGTGTGTGCGTGTGTGCATATATATATATATATATATATACATACATATATATATATATATATATATATATATATATATATATATATATATATATAGCTGACTTCACCTACATGCTGGGGGTGGATGGAAAGGGATGAGAGGGGTTGTGAGGTGAAATTATGTGAATAAATGTGTTTTTACACTGTAACGCTGTCTGTGAGACACAGACACACAGCAGCTACAGCTCTCTCTATCCAGAGATCACTGCAGCTGGTGGAGAAAGCTGGAGAGAATGCAACTTTTGTTGCTTTCTATCTAGTGATCACAGTGATTGGCTCACAGCGATCACATGGTAGGGAGCCAATAAAACTGAGTCCTTACTGAATCATTAATGCCTCATTCACATCAGGTGCGTTTGGGATTGCACATAAATGGGCTTTAATAACGCAAGCGTGTTTCAGCACATTTTTGCACGTTTGTGTATGCATTTCTATGTGTTTTTTCCCCTGAATAATGGGAGGGCTGGGCAGGATTTCTATATGTGTACAGAACTACAATTACAAATACAATTATGCATAAAAAAATACACATTACCTTGCGTTTATGTGCACTTCTGCGTGCTTTTGTGTGATAAAAAGAAAACGGGCATTGACTTTCATTACATGCGTTGCTAATTAGCAACGCTCAAAAATGCTGACAACCCTAAGTGTCAGCATCACTCTTTATTGCAGTGCAATGACCTGCATGGGGTCAATTGATTTAAATACATTTTATAGACACCATGCGTTATGCATGGTGTCAGCATTATGCTACAGTGCATAAAAACATCCAAGATGTGAACGAGCCCTAACTACTCAGCTGTCATGATCTACCACAGCCGATTCACCAGCAGCGTGCACAGTCGATTGACACAGTACCGTTGAAATCCAGCGGTGTAAATACTATGCCGCTTCTGAGACAAGTGGCCACAACTGCGGCATAGGATTTACTTATCTCTAGGCAATTGAGCAGTATCTTTTGCATTTTCAGCTTGCCTGTCATGTGCGTCCTGTGCGGTGCATGGCCAGATTTTGCCGCAAGATTAATAAATCTCTATGCGTCTGCATTTGCATTTTTGCTCTCGCTTGTATTGTTGACTTTGATATCAGCATGAAGCAATCACTTTCAAGAAAAAAAAAAACGAATGCGGGCATTGCTGTGGTAACTAGCGGCGCAATTCTGACGCTAGGACTGGTGAAATTGCGCACAGCAAAATTATCAGCCTTCCATATATCACACCCTTAATCTCAAATTCACTGCGATAAGCTTATTTTAACCATTTATGCCACGCGGACGTGAGATTCACATCCCCAGCGGCAGCGACGCGCTAGTCACGTCCCTGCAGTTTGGGGGGGTGTGCACGCAATCGTGCAGGCAGATGCTCACGTTCGTGATGTTGCCGGCAACAGGGGCGATTGGATGAAGGGGACAAAAGTCCCCTGTGCCAATCCGTACATGTCCACCGAGAATAAACACTGTGTTTGTTCAAATACAGTGTTTATTCTTAAATAGAGCCGCCGCGCTTCCTTCTGCCGACGATTTCCGCCACGCATCCTCCTACCGACAATTTCTGCCGCTTTCCGCCACCCGATCGATAGACTAATGAATGGGAACAAAGTTCCCATTTATTAATCTCCCCACCGGACACCCGTGATGCAGGCTTTAATTGAAGCCTGCATCACTTCCCTAGTAACAATGTAGCAACAAATTGTTTCTTATGTAGCATACTTGTACACTACATAGGATTTTGCTCAGCGGGGACATCTTGTGGCCAAATAGTAAAATGACATCTACTAACTTTAGGGAACAAAAACTAAATAAAAGGCCATATTATTATAAATGTATGGGCTAAAAATTAGCGATGGATGTAAAGCTGAAAAAATTTACCTTTATTTCCAAATAAAATATTGTCACCATACATTATACTAGGGATATAATTTTATGGTTGCATTAACCAGGACAAATGGGCAAATAAAATAGGTGGATTTTAATTACGGTAGCATGTGGTATTTTACAACTATAATGGCCGAAACCTGAGAAATAATGATTTTTTCCATTTTTTCCTAATTATTTCAGTTAAAATGCATTTAGAATAAAATAATTCTTAGCATAATGTTCCACCTAAAGAAAGCTTAATTGGTGGTGGAAAAAACAAGGTATAGATCACTTCCTGGTGATAAGTAATGATAACGTTATTGGGGAATGAAAGGGAAGAGCGCTGAAATGGGAAAATTCCTCTCGGTCATAAGGTGAAAAATACCCGCGGGCTGAAAAGGTTAAAAAAAAGTGGGCGGAGCCAGCAACAGCCAAGGGGAAAAAAATGACTTGCTGCTAAAATCAGTCAGAAAGTATTGTGACATAAAAACTGGGGCAGGCTTTACTGCTTTGTCTCCACCTAGGGGGTTGGAGTCTACAACCCCGGCCCAGCCATGGAATTTAGCCCACGTCGCCCATGGTTTGGTGGGCTGGACTGATCCAGGAATCGAACTCACAACCTTCCACTTGGTAGACACAGTACAGTAACCCTTCGCCAACACACCTGCCCAATGTAAATAGATGCAAATAATACTTTTAACATGGAAACTCCATTCTTCCTACAGTTTTAAGAGTTTTAGGAGTACATGTGTGAAATTTTGCACACTTCTTCGGCCCATAGCCGTGTAGGTTGCTTGTGCTCTGTTAAGCTATCTTACCCTCGGTGCCCCTGGGGCGGCCCCCCGAAAACCCCATTTTTTCCCATATACTTTAATTGGAAAATGTTAAACTTTCACCAATCAGACAGATCTGAAGGTAAACTCACCAAACTTGGGTCACTTAGTCATGGGGTTGAAATAAAATTTCTTTCACATTTTGGGGACTGCAAAAGTGGGCGGAGCCACAAACAATCAATCGCATTTTCCCTATTGACTTCAATGGGAAAATTGTAAAAGCTGTCATTCTAACAGTTCTAACAGCCAGAGTCCCTAAACTTGGAACCGTGGGTCACTGGGTTACTATGGTTAACATTTTGGAAAAGTGGGCGGAGCCTACAACAGCCAATCACATTTCAGCTGTTTGTTTTATATGGGAAAATTTGAATTGCAGCTTGGGTTGTGGCTTGGGTTCAAATTTTAAAAGTGGGCGGAGCCACAAGCAGCCAATTGAATTTCAGTGATTTATTTACATGGGAACATTTAAAATGCTGCTATTCTCATATTATTGATGTCAAGGACCCCAAAGTTTACAAATGTTCTCACTGGGTGTTTGCACTTTAAGGTTAGAAAAAGTGGGCGGAGCCACCGACAACCAATCAGATTTCACCCATTGATTTTCAATGGAGAAATTAAAACTTCTGCCATTTCGACACTTTGAATGCCAGGATTCCCAAACCTTAAAGTGTTGGCCACTGAGTGACTGTGGTTCACAGTTAAGGGAAAAAAGGGGTGGGGCAATAACAGCCAATCAGATTTCAGCTATTGACCTTAATGAAGAAAGATTAACTACTGCTATTATTGCAGTTTAAATGCCAGGCATCCCAAACTTAGCACAATTACTCACTGGGCGACTGCAGTCAAAATTTAGCAAAAGTGGGCGGAGCCACAAACAGCCAATCAGATTTCACCTATTGACATCAATGTAAAATTTTCAAACATTGCCATTCTCACAGTTTTAAAGCCAGAGGCCCCAAACTTGGCACAGACCATGACTGGGGGACTGGGGTTAAAATTCAGAAAACTGGGCAGAGCTTACAACAGCCAATCAAATGTTACCTATTGCAATTCAATGGTAATATATACATTTCTGCTTTTTCACAGTCATGCTTTGGAATATGGCAGAAAATCTACCCAAAAAATAATTCAGTAACTCCTTCTAAATAAAACAATATCAGATATGTGCGGCTACATTGTTTCTGTAGTAAAAAGCAGTGTCCAAAGAAAGTTGTCAATAATTGAGCTTTCACAGAGCATAAATCACATGCTTGTATTTTCCAGTGTAGGTTGCTTACAAGGAAGGCTCAGGTAAAGAGATTGTCAAATTCCCACCAAAAATGACTTCACTTAGTAAACTACACCCCCTGAGGTACCCTTGGATGGATGCATTGATACTTTGGGCTGCAGAGATTATTGGTGAAATTTGATGGAATGTATAACAACAAAATGAAAAATGCATTTCTTTTATTCAGATATGTCAGCTGTTCTGCTTTTGTCGCAGATATGTTTTGGAGTATTGTAGTAATTCACCCCAAAAATAATGCAGTAACTCCTCCTGAACAAACCAATATAAGATATATGTGGCTACATTTTTTCTGTAGTAAAAACCAGTGTCCAGAGAAAGTTGTCAATAATTAAGCTTTCACAGAGCATAATTCACATGCTTGTATTTTCCAGCGTAGGCCACTTACAATGAAGTCTGAGGTAAAGAGATTGTCAAATTCCCACCATAAATGGCTTCATTTAGTAAACTACACCACCTGAGGTATCCTTCGATGGGTGTGTTGATAATTTTGGCTGCAGAGATTATTGGTGAAATTTGATGGAATGTATAACAAGAAAATGTAAAATTCATTTCTTTTATTCATATATGTTAGCTGTTCTGCTTTTTCACAGATATGCTTTGGAGTATTGTAGTAATTCACCCCAAAAATGATTCAGTAACTCCTTCTGAATAAAACAATATAATATATATGTGGCTACATTGTTTCTGTAGTAAAAACCAGAATCCAGAGAAAGTTGTCAATATACATACATTACATAAACTAACTGTATAAGGATACAGCCCCTGTATACAGTAACATTACACAGCATATATACATATATATATATATATATATATATATATATATATATATGTGTGTGTGTGTGTGTGCGTGTGTGCATATATATATATATATATATATATACATACATATATATATATATATATATATATATATATATATAGCTGACTTCACCTACATGCTGGGGGTGGATGGAAAGGGATGAGAGGGGTTGTGAGGTGAAATTATGTGAATAAATGTGTTTTTACACTGTAACGCTGTCTGTGAGACACAGACACACAGCAGCTACAGCTCTCTCTATCCAGAGATCACTGCAGCTGGTGGAGAAAGCTGGAGAGAATGCAACTTTTGTTGCTTTCTATCTAGTGATCACAGTGATTGGCTCACAGCGATCACATGGTAGGGAGCCAATAAAACTGAGTCCTTACTGAATCATTAATGCCTCATTCACATCAGGTGCGTTTGGGATTGCACATAAATGGGCTTTAATAACGCAAGCGTGTTTCAGCACATTTTTGCACGTTTGTGTATGCATTTCTATGTGTTTTTTCCCCTGAATAATGGGAGGGCTGGGCAGGATTTCTATATGTGTACAGAACTACAATTACAAATACAATTATGCATAAAAAAATACACATTACCTTGCGTTTATGTGCACTTCTGCGTGCTTTTGTGTGATAAAAAGAAAACGGGCATTGACTTTCATTACATGCGTTGCTAATTAGCAACGCTCAAAAATGCTGACAACCCTAAGTGTCAGCATCACTCTTTATTGCAGTGCAATGACCTGCATGGGGTCAATTGATTTAAATACATTTTATAGACACCATGCGTTATGCATGGTGTCAGCGTTATGCTACAGTGCATAAAAACATCCAAGATGTGAACGAGCCCTAACTACTCAGCTGTCATGATCTACCACAGCCGATTCACCAGCAGCGTGCACAGTCGATTGACACAGTACCGTTGAAATCCGGCGGTGTAAATACTATGCCGCTTCTGAGACAAGTGGCCACAACTGCGGCATAGGATTTACTTATCTCTAGGCAATTGAGCAGTATCTTTTGCATTTTCAGCTTGCCTGTCATGTGCGTCCTGTGCGGTGCATGGCCAGATTTTGCCGCAAGATTAATAAATCTCTATGCGTCTGCATTTGCATTTTTGCTCTCGCTTGTATTGTTGACTTTGATATCAGCATGAAGCAATCACTTTCAAGAAAAAAAAAACGAATGCGGGCATTGCTGTGGTAACTAGCGGCGCAATTCTGACGCTAGGACTGGTGAAATTGCGCACAGCAAAATTATCAGCCTTTCATATATCACACCCTTAATCTCAAATTCACTGCAATAAGCTTATTTTAACCATTTATGCCACGCGGACGTGAGATTCACATCCCCAGCGGCAGCTGATATAGCCGCAGGGACGCGCTAGTCACGTCCCTGCAGTTTGGGGGGGTGTGCACGCAATCGTGCAGGCAGATGCTCACGTTCATGATGTTGCCGGCAACAGGGGCGATTGGATGAAGGGGACAAAAGTCCCCTGTGCCAATCCGTACATGTCCACCGAGAATAAACACTGTGTTTGTTCAAATACAGTGTTTATTCTTAAATAGAGCCGCCGCGCTTCCTTCTGCCGACGATTTCCGCCACGCTTCCTCCTGCCGACAACTTCTGCCGCTTTCCGCCACCCGATCGATAGACTAATGAATGGGAACAAAGTTCCCATTTATTAATCTCCCCACCGGACACCCGTGATGCAGGCTTTAATTGAAGCCTGCATCACTTCCCTAGTAACAATGTAGCAACAAATTGTTTCTTATGTAGCATACTTGTACACTACATAGGATTTTGCTCAGCGGGGACATCTTGTGGCCAAATAGTAAAATGACATCTACTAACTTTAGGGAACAAAAACTAAATAAAAGGCCATATTATTATAAATGTATGGGCTAAAAATTAGCGATGGATGTAAAGCTGAAAAAATTTACCTTTATTTCCAAATAAAATATTGTCACCATACATTATACTAGGGATATAATTTTACGGTTGCATTAACCAGGACAAATGGGCAAATAAAATAGGTGGATTTTAATTACAGTAGCATGTGGTATTTTACAACTATAATGGCCGAAACCTGAGAAATAATGATTTTTCAATTTTTTTCCTAATTATTTCAGTTAAAATGCATTTAGAATAAAATAATTCTTAGCATAATGTTCCACCTAAAGAAAGCTTAATTGGTGGTGGAAAAAACAAGGTATAGATCACTTTTCTTTGTGATAAGTAATGATAAAGTTATTGGAGAATGAAAGGGAAGAGCGCTGAAATGGGAAAATTCCTCTCGGTCATAAGGTGAAAAATACCCGCGGGCTGAAAAGGTTAAAAAAAAGTGGGCGGAGCCAGCAACAGCCAAAGGGAAAAAAATGACTTGCTGCTAAAATCAGTCAGAAAGTATTGTGACATAAAAACTGGGGCAGGCTTTACTGCTTTGTCTCCACCTAGGGGGTTGGAGTCTACAACCCCGGCCCAGCCATGGAATTTAGCCCACGTCGCCCATGGTTCGGTGGGCTGGACTGATCCAGGAATCGAACTCACAACCTTCCACTTGGTAGACACAGTACAGTAACCCTTCGCCAACACACCTGCCCAATGTAAATAGATGCAAATAATACTTTTAACATGGAAACTCCATTCTTCCTACAGTTTTAAGAGTTTTAGGAGTACATGTGTGAAATTTTGCACACTTCTTCGGCCCATAGCCGTGTAGGTTGCTTGTGCTCTGTTAAGCTATCTTACCCTCGGTGCCCCTGGGGCGGCCCCCCGAAAACCCCATTTTTTCCCATAGACTTTCATTGGAAAATTTTAAACTTTCACCAATCAGACAGATCTGAAGGTAAACTTACCAAACTTGGGTCACTTAGTCATGGGGTTGAAATAAAATTTCTTTCACATTTTGGGCACTGCAAAAGTGGGCGGAGCAACAAACAACCAATCACATTTTCCCTATTGACTTCAATGGGAAAATTGTAAAAGCTGTCATTCTAACAGTTCTAACAGCCAGAGTCCCTAAACTTGGAACCGTGGGTCACTGGGTTACTATGGTTAACATTTTGAAAAAGTGGGCGGAGCCTACAACAGCCAATCACATTTCAGCTGTTTGTTTTATATGGGAAAATTTGAATTGCAGCTTGGGTTGTGGCTTGGGTTCAAATTTTAAAAGTGGGCGGAGCCACAAGCAGCCAATTGAATTTCAGTGATTTATTTACATGGGAACATTTAAAATGCTGCTATTCTCATATTATTGATGTCAAGGACCCCAAAGTTTACAAATGTTCTCACTGGGTGTTTGCACTTTAAGGTTAGAAAAAGTGGGCGGAGCCACCGACAACCAATCAGATTTCACCCATTGATTTTCAATGGAGAAATTAAAACTTCTGCCATTTCGACACTTTGAATGCCAGGATTCCCAAACCTTAAAGTGTTGGCCACTGAGTGACTGTGGTTCACAGTTAAGGGAAAAAAGGGGTGGGGCAATAACAGCCAATCAGATTTCAGCTATTGACCTTAATGAAGAAAGATTAACTACTGCTATTATTGCAGTTTAAATGCCAGGCATCCCAAACTTAGCACAATTACTCACTGGGCGACTGCAATCAAAATTTAGCAAAAGTGGGCGGAGCCACAAACAGCCAATCAGATTTCACCTATTGACATCAATGTAAAATTTTCAAACATTGCCATTCTCACAGTTTTAAAGCCAGAGGCCCCAAACTTGGCACAGACCATGACTGGGGGACTGGGGTTAAAATTCAGAAAACTGGGCAGAGCTTACAACAGCCAATCAAATGTTACCTATTGCAATTCAATGGTAATATATACATTTCTGCTTTTTCACAGTCATGCTTTGGAATATGGCAGAAAATCTACCCAAAAAATGATTCAGTACCTCCTTCTAAATAAAACAATATCAGATATGTGCGGCTACATTGTTTCTGTAGTAAAAAGCAGTGTCCAAAGAAAGTTGTCAATAATTGAGCTTTCACAGAGCATAAATCACATGCTTGTATTTTCCAGTGTAGGTTGCTTACAATGAAGGCTCAGGTAAAGAGATTGTCAAATTCCCACCAAAAATGACTTCACTTAGTAAACTACACCCCCTGAGGTACCCTTGGATGGATGCATTGATACTTTGGGCTGCAGAGATTATTAGTGAAATTTGATGGAATGTATAACAACAAAATGAAAAATGCATTTCTTTTATTCAGATATGTCAGCTGTTCTGCTTTTGTCACAGATATGTTTTGGAGTATTGTAGTAATTCACCCCAAAAATAATGCAGTAACTCCTCCTGAACAAACTGATATAAGATATATGTGGCTACATTTTTTCTGTAGTAAAAACCAGTGTCCAGAGAAAGTTGTCAATAATTAAGCTTTCACAGAGCATAATTCACATGCTTGTATTTTCCAGCGTAGGCCACTTACAATGAAGTCTGAGGTAAAGAGATTGTCAAATTCCCACCATAAATGGCTTCATTTAGTAAACTACACCACCTGAGGTATCCTTCGATGGGTGTGTTGATAATTTTGGCTGCAGAGATTATTGGTGAAATTTGATGGAATGTATAACAAGAAAATGTAAAATTCATTTCTTTTATTCATATATGTTAGCTGTTCTGCTTTTTCACAGATATGCTTTGGATTATTGTAGTAATTCACCCCAAAAATGATTCAGTAACTCCTTCTGAATAAAACAATATAATATATATGTGGCTACATTGTTTCTGTAGTAAAAACCAGTGTCCAGAGAAAGTTGTCAATATACATACATTACATAAACTAACTGTATAAGGATACAGCCCCTGTATACAGTAACATTACACAGCATATATACATATATATATATATATATATATATATATATGTGTGTGTGTGCGTGTGTGCATATATATATATATATATATATATATATATACATACATACATATATATATATATATATATATATATATATATATATATATATATATATATAGCTGACTTCACCTACATGCTGGGGGTGGATGGAAAGGGATCGGAGGGGTTGTGAGGTGAAATTATGTGAATAAATGTGTTTTTACACTGTAACGCTGTCTGTGAGACACAGACACACAGCAGCTACAGCTCTCTCTATCCAGAGATCACTGCAGCTGGTGGAGAAAGCTGGAGAGAATGCAACTTTTGTTGCTTTCTATCTAGTGATCACAGTGATTGGCTCACAGCGATCACATGGTAGGGAGCCAATAAAACTGAGTCCTTACTGAATCATTAATGCCTCATTCACATCAGGTGCGTTTGGGATTGCACATAAATGGGCTTTAATAACGCAAGCGTGTTTCAGCACATTTTTGCACGTTTGTGTATGCATTTCTATGTGTTTTTTCCCCTGAATAATGGGAGGGCTGGGCAGGATTTCTATATGTGTACAGAACTACAATTACAAATACAATTATGCATAAAAAAATACACATTACCTTGCGTTTATGTGCACATCTGCGTGCTTTTGTGTGATAAAAAGAAAACGGGCATTGACTTTCATTACATGCGTTGCTAATTAGCAACGCTCAAAAATGCTGACAACCCTAAGTGTCAGCATCACTCTTTATTGCAGTGCAATGACCTGCATGGGGTCAATTGATTTAAATACATTTTATAGACACCATGCGTTATGCATGGTGTCAGCGTTATGCTACAGTGCATAAAAACATCCAAGATGTGAACGAGCCCTAACTACTCAGCTGTCATGATCTACCACAGCCGATTCACCAGCAGCGTGCACAGTCGATTGACACAGTACCGTTGAAATCCGGCGGTGTAAATACTATGCCGCTTCTGAGACAAGTGGCCACAACTGCGGCATAGGATTTACTTATCTCTAGGCAATTGAGCAGTATCTTTTGCATTTTCAGCTTGCCTGTCATGTGCGTCCTGTGCGGTGCATGGCCAGATTTTGCCGCAAGATTAATAAATCTCTATGCGTCTGCATTTGCATTTTTGCTCTCGCTTGTATTATTGACTTTGATAGCAGCATGAAGCAATCACTTTCAAGAAAAAAAAAAACGAATGCGTGCATTGCTGTGGTAACTAGCGGCGCAATTCTGACGCTAGGACTGGTGAAATTGCGCACAGCAAAATTATCAGCCTTTCATATATCACACCCTTAATCTCAAATTCACTGCGATAAGCTTATTTTAACCATTTATGCCACGTGGACGTGAGATTCACATCCCCAGCGGCAGCTGCTATAGCCGCAGGGACGCGCTAGTCACGTCCCTGCAGTTTGGGGGGGTGTGCACGCAATCGTGCAGGCAGATGCTCACGTTCGTGATGTTGCCGGCAACAGGGGCGATTGGATGAAGGGGACAAAAGTCCCCTGTGCCAATCCGTACATGTCCACCGAGAATAAACACTGTGTTTGTTCAAATACAGTGTTTATTCTTAAATAGAGCCGCCGCGCTTCCTTCTGCCGACGATTTCCGCCACGCTTCCTCCTGCCGACAATTTCTGCCGCTTTCCGCCACCCGATCGATAGACTAATGAATGGGAACAAAGTTCCCATTTATTAATCTCGCCCACCGGACACCCGTGATGCAGGCTTTAATTGAAGCCTGCATCACTTCCCTAGTAACAATGTAGCAACAAATTGTTTCTTATGTAGCATACTTGTACACTACATAGGATTTTGCTCAGCGGGGACATCTTGTGGCCAAATAGTAAAATGACATCTACTAACTTTAGGGAACAAAAACTAAATAAAAGGCCATATTATTATAAATGTATGGGCTAAAAATTAGCGATGGATGTAAAGCTGAAAAAATTTACCTTTATTTCCAAATAAAATACTGTCACCATAAATTATACTAGGGATATAATTTTATGGTTGCATTAACCAGGACAAATGGGCAAATAAAATAGGTGGATTTTAATTACGGTAGCATGTGGTATTTTACAACTATAATGGCCGAAACCTGAGAAATAATGATTTTTTCCATTTTTTTCCTAATTATTTCAGTTAAAATGCATTTAGAATAAAATAATTCTTAGCATAATGTTCCACCTAAAGAAAGCTTAATTGGTGGTGGAAAAAACAAGGTATAGATCACTTCTTTGTGATAAGTAATGATAAAGTTATTGGGGAATGAAAGGGAGGAGCACTGAAATGGGAAAATTCCTCTCGGTCATAAGGTGAAAAATACCCGCGGGCTGAAAAGGTTAAAAAAAAGTGGGCGGAGCCAGCAACAGCCAAAGGGAAAAAAATGACTTGCTGCTAAAATCAGTCAGAAAGTATTGTGACATAAAAACTGGGGCAGGCTTTACTGCTTTCCACCTAGGGGGTTGGAGTCTACAACCCCGGCCCAGCCATGGAATTTAGCCCACGTCGCCCATGGTTCGGTGGGCTGGACTGATCCAGGAATCGAACTCACAACCTTCCACTTGGTAGACACAGTACAGTAACCCTTCGCCAACACACCTGCCCAATGTAAATAGATGCAAATAATACTTTTAACATGGAAACACCATTCTTCCTACAGTTTTAAGAGTTTTAGGAGTACATGTGTGAAATTTTGCACACTTCTTCGGCCCATAGCCGTGTAGGTTGCTTGTGCTCTGTTAAGCTATCTTACCCTCGGTGCCCCTGGGGCGGCCCCCCGAAAACCCCATTTTTTCCCATAGACTTTCATTGGAAAATTTTAAACTTTCACCAATCAGACAGATCTGAAGGTAAACTTACCAAACTTGGGTCACTTAGTCATGGGGTTGAAATAAAATTTCTTTCACATTTTGGGGACTGCAAAAGTGGGCGGAGCCACAAACAACCAATCGCATTTTCCCTATTGACTTCAATGGGAAAATTGTAAAAGCTGTCATTCTAACAGTTCTAACAGCCAGAGTCCCTAAACTTGGAACCGTGGGTCACTGGGTTACTATGGTTAACATTTTTAAAAAGTGGGCGGAGCCTACAACAGCCAATCACATTTCAGCTGTTTGTTTTATATGGGAAAATTTGAATTGCAGCTTGGGTTGTGGCTTGGGTTCTAATTTTAAAAGTGGGCGGAGCCACAAGCAGCCAATTGAATTTCAGTGATTTATTTACATGGGAACATTTAAAATGCTGCTATTCTCATATTATTGATGTCAAGGACCCCAAAGTTTACACATGTTCTCACTGGGTGTTTGCACTTTAAGGTTAGAAAAAGTGGACGGAGCCACCGACAACCAATCAGATTTCACCCATTGATTTTCAATGGAGAAATTAAAACTTCTGTCATTTCGACACTTTGAATGCCAGGATTCCCAAACCTTAAAGTGTTGGCCACTGAGTGACTGTGGTTCACAGTTAAGGGAAAAAAGGGGTGGGGCAATAACAGCCAATCAGATTTCAGCTATTGACCTTAATGAAGAAAGATTAACTACTGCTATTATTGCAGTTTAAATGCCAGGCATCCCAAACTTAGCACAATTACTCACTGGGCGACTGCAATCAAAATTTAGCAAAAGTGGGCGGAGCCACAAACAGCCAATCAGATTTCACCTATTGACATCAATGTAAAATTTTCAAACATTGCCATTCTCACAGTTTTAAAGCCAGAGGCCCCAAACTTGGCACAGACCATGACTGGGGGACTGGGGTTAAAATTCAGAAAACTGGACAGAGCTTACAACAGCCAATCAAATGTTACCTATTGCAATTCAATGGTAATATATACATTTCTGCTTTTTCACAGTCATGCTTTGGAATATGGCAGAAAATCTACCCAAAAAATGATTCAGTACCTCCTTCTAAATAAAACAATATCAGATATGTGCGGCTACATTGTTTCTGTAGTAAAAAGCTGTGTCCAAAGAAAGTTGTCAATAATTGAGCTTTCACAGAGCATAAATCACATGCTTGTATTTTCCAGTGTAGGTTGCTTACAATGAAGGCTCAGGTAAAGAGATTGTCAAATTCCCACCAAAAATGACTTCACTTAGTAAACTACACCCCCTGAGGTACCCTTGGATGGATGCATTGATACTTTGGGCTGCAGAGATTATTGGTGAAATTTGATGGAATGTATAACAACAAAATGAAAAATGCATTTCTTTTATTCAGATATGTCAGCTGTTCTGCTTTTGTCGCAGATATGTTTTGGAGTATTGTAGTAATTCACCCCAAAAATAAAGCAGTAACTCCTCCTGAACAAACCGATATAAGATATATGTGGCTACATTTTTTCTGTAGTAAAAACCAGTGTCCAGAGAAAGTTGTCAATAATTAAGCTTTCACAGAGCATAATTCACATGCTTGTATTTTCCAGCGTAGGCCACTTACAATGAAGTCTGAGGTAAAGAGATTGTCAAATTCCCACCATAAATGGCTTCATTTAGTAAACTACACCACCTGAGGTATCCTTCGATGGGTGTGTTGATAATTTTGGCTGCAGAGATTATTGGTGAAATTTGATGGAATGTATAACAAGAAAATGTAAAATTCATTTCTTTTATTCATATATGTTAGCTGTTCTGCTTTTTCACAGATATGCTTTGGATTATTGTAGTAATTCACCCCAAAAATGATTCAGTAACTCCTTCTGAATAAAACAATATAATATATATGTGGCTACATTGTTTCTGTAGTAAAAACCAGTGTCCAGAGAAAGTTGTCAATATACATACATTACATAAACTAACTGTATAAGGATACAGCCCCTGTATACAGTAACATTACACAGCATATATACATATATATATATATATATATATATATATATATATATATATATATATATATATATATATGTGTGCGTGTGTGCATATATATATATATATATATACATATATATATATATATATATATATATATATATATATATATATATATAGCTGACTTCACCTACATGCTGCGGGTGGATGGAAAGGGATCAGAGGGGTTGTGAGGTGAAATTATGTGAATAAATGTGTTTTTACACTGTAACGCTGTCTGTGAGACACAGACACACAGCAGCTACAGCTCTCTCTATCCAGAGATCACTGCAGCTGGTGGAGAAAGCTGGAGAGAATGCAACTTTTGTTGCTTTCTATCTAGTGATCACAGTGATTGGCTCACAGCGATCACATGGTAGGGAGACAATAAAACTGAGTCCTTACTGAATCATGAATGCCTCATTCACATCAGGTGCATTTGGGATTGCACATAAATGGGATTTAATAACGCAAGCGTGTTTCAGCACATTTTTGCACGTTTGTGTATGCATTTCTATGTGTTTTTTCCCCTGAATAATGGAAGGGCTGGGCAAGATTTCTATATGTGTACAGAACTACAATTACAAATACAATTATGCATAAAAAAATACACATTACGTTGCGTTTATGTGCACTTCTGCGTGCTTTTGCGTGATAAAAAGAAAACGGGCATTGACTTTCATTACATGCGTTGCTAATTAGCAACGCTCAAAAATGCTGACAACCCTAAGTGTCAGCATCACTCTTTATTGCAGTGCAATGACCTGCATGGGGTCAATTGATTTAAATACATTTTATAGACACCATGCGTTATGCATGGTGTCAGCGTTATGCTACAGTGCATAAAAACATCCAAGATGTGAACGAGCCCTAACTACTCAGCTGTCATGATCTACCACAGCCGATTCACCAGCAGCGTGCACAGTCGATTGACACAGTACCGTTGAAATCCGGCGGTGTAAATACTATGCCGCTTCTGAGACAAGTGGCCACAACTGCGGCATAGGATTTACTTATCTCTAGGCAATTGAGCAGTATCTTTTGCATTTTCAGCTTGCCTGTCATGTGCGTCCTGTGCGGTGCATGGCCAGATTTTGCCGCAAGATTAATAAATCTCTATGCGTCTGCATTTGCATTTTTGCTCTCGCTTGTATTGTTGACTTTGATATCAGCATGAAGCAATCACTTTCAAGAAAAAAAAAAAACGAATGCGGGCATTGCTGTGGTAACTAGCGGCGCAATTCTGACTCTAGGACTGGTGAAATTGCGCACAGCAAAATTATCAGCCTTTCATATATCACACCCTTAATCTCAAATTCACTGCGATAAGCTTATTTTAACCATTTATGCCACGCGGACGTGAGATTCACATCCCCAGCGGCAGCTTCTATAGCCGCAGGGACGCGCTAGTCACGTCCCTGCAGTTTGGGGGGGTGTGCACGCAATCGTGCAGGCAGATGCTCACGTTCGTGATGTTGCCGGCAACAGGGGCGATTGGATGAAGGGGACAAAAGTCCCCTGTGCCAATCCGTACATGTCCACCGAGAATAAACACTGTGTTTGTTCAAATACAGTGTTTATTCTTAAATAGAGCCGCCGCGCTTCCTTCTGCCGACGATTTCCGCCACGCTTCCTCCTGCCGACAATTTCTGCCGCTTTCCGCCACCTGATCGATAGACTAATGAATGGGAACAAAGTTCCCATTTATTAATCTCCCCACCGGACACCCGTGATGCAGGCTTTAATTGAAGCCTGCATCACTTCCCTAGTAACAATGTAGCAACAAATTGTTTCTTATGTAGCATACTTGTACACTACATAGGATTTTGCTCAGCGGGGACATCTTGTGGCCAAATAGTAAAATGACATCTACTAACTTTAGGGAACAAAAACTAAATAAAAGGCCATATTATTATAAATGTATGGGCTAAAAATTAGCGATGGATGTAAAGCTGAAAAAATTTACCTTTATTTCCAAATAAAATATTGTCACCATACATTATACTAGGGATATAATTTTATGGTTGCATTAACCAGGACAAATGGGCAAATAAAATAGGTAGATTTAAATTACGGTAGCATGTGGTATTTTACAACTAATATGGCCGAAACCTGAGAAATAATGATTTTTTCCATTTTTTTCCTAATTATTTCAGTTAAAATGCATTTAGAATAAAATAATTCTTAGCATAATGTTCCACCTAAAGAAAGCTTAATTGGTGGTGGAAAAAACAAGGTATAGATCACTTCTTTGTGATAAGTAATGATAAAGTTATTGGGGAATGAAAGGGAAGAGCGCTGAAATGGGAAAATTCCTCTCGGTCATAAGGTGAAAAATACCCGCGGGCTGAAAAGGTTAAAAAAAGTGGGCGGAGCCAGCAACAGCCAAAGGGAAAAAAATGACTTGCTGCTAAAATCAGTCAGAAAGTATTGTGACATAAAAACTGGGGCAGGCTTTACTGCTTTGTCTCCACCTAGGGGGTTGGAGTCTACAACCCCGGCCCAGCCATGGAATTTAGCCCACGTCGCCCATGGTTCGGTGGGCTGGACTGATCCAGGAATCGAACTCACAACCTTCCACTTGGTAGACACAGTACAGTAACCCTTCGCCAACACACCTGCCCAATGTAAAAAGATGCAAATAATACTTTTAACATGGAAACTCCATTCTTCCTACAGTTTTAAGAGTTTTAGGAGTACATGTGTGAAATTTTGCACACTTCTTCGGCCCATAGCCGTGTAGGTTGCTTGTGCTCTGTTAAGCTATCTTACCCTCGGTGCCCCTGGGGCGGCCCCCCGAAAACCCCATTTTTTCCCATAGACTTTTATTAGAAAATTTTAAACTTTCACCAATCAGACAGATCTGAAGGTAAACTCACCAAACTTGGGTCACTTAGTCATGGGGTTGAAATAAAATTTCTTTCACATTTTGGGGACTGCAAAAGTGGGCGGAGCCACAAACAACCAATCGCATTTTCCCTATTGACTTCAATGGGAAAATTGTAAAAGCTGTCATTCTAACCGTTTTAAAGCCAAAGTCCCTAAACTTGGCACCGTGGGTCACTGGGTTACTATGGTTAACATTTTGAAAAAGTGGGCAGAGCCTACAACAGCCAATCACATTTTAGCTGTTTGTTTTATATGGGAAAATTTGAATTGCAGCTTGGGTTGTGGCTTGGGTTCAAATTTTAAAAGTGGGCGGAGCCACAAGCAGCCAATTGAATTTCAGTGATTTATTTACATGGGAACATTTAAAATGCTGCTATTCTCATATTATTGATGTCAAGGACCCCAAAGTTTACAAATGTTCTCACTGGGTGTTTGCACTTTAAGGTTAGAAAAAGTGGGCAGAGCCACCGACAACCAATCAGATTTCACCCATTGATTTTCAATAGAGAAATTAAAACTTCTGCCATTTCGACACTTTGAATGCCAGGATTCCCAAACCTTAAAGTGTTGGCCACTGAGTGACTGTGGTTCACAGTTAAGGGAAAAAAGGGGTGGGGCAATAACAGACAATCAGATTTCAGCTATTGACCTTAATGAAGAAAGATTAACTACTGCTATTATTGCAGTTTAAATGCCAGGCATCCCAAACTTAGCACAATTACTCACTGGGCGACTGCAGTCAAATTAGCAAAAGTGGGCGGAGCCACAAACAGCCAATCAGATTTCACCTATTGACATCAATGTAAAATTTTCAAACATTGCCATTGTCACAGTTTTAAAGCCAGAGGCCCCAAACTTGGCACAGACCATGACTGGGGGACTGGGGTTAAAATTCAGAAAACTGGGCAGAGCTTACAACAGCCAATCAAATGTTACCTATTGCAATTCAATGGTAATATATACATTTCTGCTTTTTCACAGTCATGCTTTGGAATATGGCAGAAAATCTACCCAAAAAATGATTCAGTAACTCCTTCTAAATAAAACAATATCAGATATGTGCGGCTACATTGTTTCTGTAGTAAAAAGCAGTGTCCAAAGAAAGTTGTCAATAATTGAGCTTTCACAGAGCATAAATCACATGCTTGTATTTTCCAGTGTAGGTTGCTTACAATGAAGGCTCAGGTAAAGAGATTGTCAAATTCCCACCAAAAATGACTTCACTTAGTAAACTACACCCCCTGAGGTACCCTTGGATGGATGCATTGATACTTTGGGCTGCAGAGATTATTGGTGAAATTTGATGGAATGTATAACAACAAAATGAAAAATGCATTTCTTTTATTCAGATATGTCAGCTGTTCTGCTTTTGTCGCAGATATGTTTTGGAGTATTGTAGTAATTCACCCCAAAAATAATGCAGTAACTCCTCCTGAACAAACCGATATAAGATATATGTGGCTACATTTTTTCTGTAGTAAAAACCAGTGTCCAGAGAAAGTTGTCAATAATTAAGCTTTCACAGAGCATAATTCACATGCTTGTATTTTCCAGCGTAGGCCACTTACAATGAAGTCTGAGGTAAAGAGATTGTCAAATTCCCACCATAAATGGCTTCATTTAGTAAACTACACCACCTGAGGTATCCTTCGATGGGTGTGTTGATAATTTTGGCAGCAGAGATTATTGGTGAAATTTGATGGAATGTATAACAAGAAAATGTAAAATTCATTTCTTTTATTCATATATGTTAGCTGTTCTGCTTTTTCACAGATATACTTTGGAGTATTGTAGTAATTCACCCCAAAAATGATTCAGTAACTCCTTCTGAATAAAACAATATAATATATATGTGGCTACATTCAGGGGCGTAACTAGAAATCACTGGGCCCCCCTGCGAATATTTGGATGGGGCCCCCCCCATAGGTGCCAAATAATCGTAATGGGGCAGCGTTTCACTGTAAATTAATTGTAAAGTGGGCAGCATTTTACCAGACAATCGTAATGTGGGCCAGAAAATCGTAATGTGGGCAGAGTTCACCAGAAAATCGTAATGTGGGCCTTTAGAAAATCATAATGTGGGCAGAGTTCACCAGAAAATCGTAATGTGGGCACCAGTCACCAGAAAATAGTAACGTGAGCAGCAGTCACCAGAAAATTGTAACGTGGGCAGCATTTACCAGACAATCGTAATGTGGGCAGCGTTCACCAGAATATCGTAATGTGGGACAGAAAATCGTAATGTGGGCAGAGTTCACCAGAAAATTGTAACATGGACAGCATTCACCAGACAATCGTAACTTGGGCAGTGTTCACCAGAAAATCGTAATGTGGGCCAGAAAATCGTAATGTGGGCAGCGTTCACCAGAAAATCGTAACGTGGACAGCATTCACCAGACAATCGTAACGTGGGCAGTGTTCACCAGAAAATCGTAATGTGGGCCAGAAAATCGCAATGTGGGCAGCAGTCACCAGAAAATCGCCATCTGGGCAGCAGTCACCAGAAAATTGCAATGTGGGCATCAGTCACCAGAAAATCCTAATGTGGGCAGCAGTCACCAGAATATCGTAATGTGGGCAGCAGTCACCAGAAAATCCTAATGTGGGCAGCAGTCACCAGAAAATCGCAATGTGGGCAGCAGTCACCAGAAAATCGCAATGTGGGCAGCAGTCACCAGAAAATCGCAATGTGGGCAGCAGTCACCAGAAAATCCTAATGTGGGCAGCATACACCAGAAAATCGTAATGTGGGCAGCAGACACCAGAAAATCGCAATGTGGGCAGCAGACACCTAAAAATCGCAATGTGGGCAGCAGACACCTGAAAATCGTAATGTGGGCAGCAGACACCTGAAAATCGTAATGAGGGCAGCAGACACCTGAAAATCGTAATGAGGGCAGCAGACACCTGAAAATCGTAATGTGGGCAGCAGACACCTGAAAATCGTAATGTGGGCAGCAGACACCAGAAAATCATAATGAGGGCAGCAGACACCAGAAAATCGTAATGAGGGCAGCAGACACCAGAAAATCGTAATGTGGGCAGCAGACACCTGAAAATCACAATGTGGGCAGCAGACACCTGAAAATCGTAATGAGGGCAGCAGACACCTGAAAATCGTAATGAGGGCAGCAGACACCTGAAAATCGTAATGTGGGCAGCAGACACCTGAAAATCGTAATGTGGGCAGCAGACACCAGAAAATCGTAATGAGGGCAGCAGACACCAGAAAATCGTAATGAGGGCAGCAGACACCAGAAAATCGTAATGTGGGCAGCAGACACCTGAAAATCACAATGTGGGCAGCAGACACCTGAAAATCGTAATGAGGGCAGCAGACACCTGAAAATCGTAATGAGGGCAGCAGACACCTGAAAATCGTAATGTGGGCAGCAGACACCTGAAAATCGTAATGTGGGCAGCAGACACCTGAAAATCGTAATGAGGGCAGCAGACACCTGAAAATCGTAATGTGGGCAGCAGACACCTGAAAATCGTAATGAGGGCAGCAGACACCAGAAAATCGTAATGAGGGCAGCAGACACCTGAAAATCGTAATGTGGGCAGCAGACACCTGAAAATCGTAATGAGGGCAGCAGACACCTGAAAATCGTAATGAGGGCAGCAGTAATGTGGGGCTGTGGTGGGCAGCGAGCGGCGGGCAGATACATACCTGCTTCCGTGCGTTCCATTGGAGACTTCTCCCTCTAGCGGCTGACGTCACTTCCGGAAGTGACGTCAGCCGCTAGAGGGAGAAGTCTCCGATGGAACGCACGGAAGCAGGTATGTATCTGCCCGCCGCTCGCTGCCCACCACAGCCCCACAGACACTTACGAGCTGGAGGGGAGCACAGAGGGGAGAGCCCCGAGGTGAGGGAGAGGGGGGAACTACCCCTCTCCCCGCCGACTGTGGGCAAGGCTTTCCCCTCATGCTGCCACCCCTCCAGCACCCACAAAACGGCCCCAAGCGGGCCCCAGGGGGGGGCCGGGCCCCCCCGCGGGCGCAGGGGCTGCAGGGCCTATTCCTACGCCCCTGGCTACATTGTTTCTGTAGTAAAAACCAGTGTCCAGAGAAAGTTGTCAATATACATACATTACATAAACTAACTGTATAAGGATACAGCCCCTGTATACAGTAACATCACACAGCATATATATATATATATATATATATATATATATATATATGTGCGTGTGTGCATATATATATATATTCAAGATCGGCCTACTGACATTTAAATCCCTGAATAATCTAGGCCCTGGATACATGAAAGATATGTTACAGCTGCGTAGCAATCCCCGCATTCTCAGATCCACAGGTTCTAATAATCTAGTCATACCCAGAGTCCACTTGGAAACTTTTGGTCACAGAGCCTTCTGTCATGCTGCCCCTACGTTTTGGAACTCCTTACCTCAACAGATCAGGACAGCCCCATCCCTGGACGTGTTTAAATCCAGACTGAAAACCCACCTGTTCAGTCTGGCATTTGCAGAAATATAACTTTTGTTGTGTGAATAATTCATCCTACTAATTACTGAATCTGAGAGAGCCTAAGCGCTTTGAGTCCTATGGGAGAAAAGCGCTATAGAATTGTTATTGTATTGTATTATATATATATATATATATATATATATATATATATATATATATATATATATATATATATAATTATATATATATTTGTGTGCGTGTGTGTGTGTGTGTGTATATATATATATATATATATATATATATATATATATATATATATATATATATATATATATAGCTGACTTCACCTACATACTGGGGGTGGATGGAAAGGGATCAGAGGGGTTGTGAGGTGAAATTCTGTGAATAAATGTGTTTTTACACTGTAACGCTGTCTGTGAGACACAGACACACAGCAGCTACAGCTCTCTCTATCCAGAGATCACTGCAGCTGGTGGAGAAAGCTGGAGAGAGTGCAACTTTGTTGCTTTCTATCTAGTGATCACAGTGATTGGCTCACAGCGATCACATGGTAGGGAGCCAATAAAACTGAGTCCTTACTGAATCATTAATGCCTCATTCACATCAGGTGCATTTGGGATTGCACATAAATGGGCTTTAATAACGCAAGCGTGTTTCAGCACATTTTTGCACGTTTGTGTATGCATTTCTATGTGTTTTTTCCCCTGAATAATGGGAGGGCTGGGTAGGATTTCTATATGTGTACAAAACTACAATTACAAATACAATTATGCATAAAAAAATACACATTACCTTGCGTTTATGTGCACTTCTGCGTGCTTTTGTGTGATAAAAAGAAAACGGGCATTGACTTTCATTACATGCGTTGCTAATTAGCAACGCTCAAAAATGCTGACAACCCTAAGTGTCAGCATCACTCTTTATTGCAGTGCAATGACCTGCATGGGGTCAATTGATTTAAATACATTTTATAGACACCATGCGTTATGCTACAGTGCATAAAAACATCCAAGATGTGAACGAGCCCTAACTACTCAGCTGTCATGATTTACCACAGCCGATTCACCAGCAGCGTGCACAGTCGATTGACACAGTACCGTTGAAATCTGGCGGTGTAAATACTATGCCGCTTCTGAGACAAGTGGCCACAACTGCGGCATAGGATTTACTTATTTCTAGGCAATTGAGCAGTATCTTTTGCATTTTCAGCTTGCCTGTCATGTGCGTCCTGTGCGGTGCATGGCCAGATTTTCCCGCAAGATTAATAAATCTCTATGCGTCTGCATTTGCATTTTTGCTCTCGCTTGTATTGTTGACTTTGATATCAGCATGAAGCAATCACTTTCAAGAAAAAAAAAACGAATGCGGGCATTGCTGTGGTAACTAGCGGCGTAATTCTGACGTTAGGACTGGTGAAATTGCGCACAGCAAAATTATCAGCCTTTCATATATCACACCCTTAATCTCAAATTCACTGCGATAAGCTTATTTTAACCATTTATGCCACGCGGACGTGAGATTCACATCCCCAGCGGCAGCTGCTATAGCCGCAGGGACGCGCTAGTCACGTCCCTGCAGTTTGGGGGGGTGTGCACGCAATTGTGCAGGCAGATGCTCACGTTCGTGATGTTGCCGGCAACAGGGGCGATTGGATGAAGGGGACAAAAGTCCCCTGTGCCAGTCCGTACATGTCCACCGAGAATAAACACTGTGTTTGTTCAAATACAGTGTTTATTCTTAAATAGAGCCGCCGCGCTTCCTTCTGCCGACGATTTCCGCCACGCTTCCTCCTGCCGACAATTTCTGCCGCTTTCCGCCACCCGATCGATAAACTAATGAATGGGAACAAAGTTCCCATTTATTAATCTCCCCACCGGACACCCGTGATGCAGGCTTTAATTGAAGCCTGCATCACTTCCCTAGTAACAATGTAGCAACAAATTGTTTCTTATGTAGCATACTTGTACACTACATAGGATTTTGCTCAGCGGGGACATCTTGTGGCCAAATAGTAAAATGACATCTACTAACTTTAGGGAACAAAAACTAAATAAAAGGCCATATTATTATAAATGTATGGGCTAAAAATTAGCGATGGATGTAAAACTGAAAAAATGTACCTTTATTTCCAAATAAAATATTGTCACCATACATTATACTAGGGATATAATTTTACGGTTGCATTAACCAGGACAAATGGGCAAATAAAATAGGTGGATTTTAATTACGGTAGCATGTGGTATTTTACAACTATAATGGCCGAAACCTGAGAAATAATGATTTTTTCCATTTTTTTCCTAATTATTTCAGTTAAAATGCATTTAGAATAAAATAATTCTTAGCATAATGTTCCACCTAAAGAAAGCTTAATTGGTGGTGGAAAAAACAAGGTATAGATCACTTCTTTGTGATAAGTAATGATAAAGTTATCGGGGAATGAAAGGGAGGAGCGCTGAAATGGGAAAATTCCTCTCGGTCATAAGGTGAAAAATACCCGCGGGCTGAAAAGGTTAAAAAAAGTGGGCGGAGCCAGCAACAGCCAAAGGGAAAAAAATGACTTGCTGCTAAAATCAGTCAGAAAGTATTGTGACATAAAAACTGGGGCAGGCTTTACTGCTTTGTCTCCACCTAGGGGGTTGGAGTCTACAACCCCGGCCCAGCCATGGAATTTAGCCCACGTCGCCCATGGTTCAGTGGGCTGGACTGATCCAGGAATCGAACTCACAACCTTCCACTTGGTAGACACAGTACAGTAACCCTTCGCCAACACACCTGCCCAATGTAAATAGATGCAAATAATACTTTTAACATGGAAACTCCATTCTTCCTACAGTTTTAAGAGTTTTATGAGTACATGTGTGAAATTTTGCACACTTCTTCGGCCCATAGCCGTGTAGGTTGCTTGTGCTCTGTTAAGCTATCTTACCCTCGGTGACCCTGGGGCGGCCCCCGAAAACCCCATTTTTTCCCATAGACTTTCATTGGAAAATTTTAAACTTTCACCAATCAGACAGATCTGAAGGTAAACTCACCAAACTTGGGTCACTTAGTCATGGGGTTGAAATAAAATTTCTTTCACATTTTGGGGACTGCAAAAGTGGGCGGAGCCACAAACAACCAATCGCATTTTCCCTATTGACTTCAATGGGAAAATTGTAAAAGCTGTCATTCTAACAGTTCTAACAGCCAGAGTCCCTAAACTTGGCACCGTGGGTCACTGGGTTACTATGGTTAACATTTTGAAAAAGTGGGCAGAGCCTACAACAGCCAATCACATTTCAGCTGTTTGTTTTATATGGGAAAATTTGATTTGCAGCTTGGGTTGTGGCTTGGGTTCAAATTTTAAAAGTGGGCGGAGCCACAAGCAGCCAATTGAATTTCAGTGATTTATTTACATGGGAACATTTAAAATGCTGCTATTCTCATATTATTGATGTCAAGGACCCCAAAGTTTACAAATGTTCTCACTGGGTGTTTGCACTTTAAGGTTAGAAAAAGTGGGCGGAGCCACCGACAACCAATCAGATTTCACCCATTGATTTTCAATGGAGAAATTAAAACTTCTGCCATTTCGACACTTTGAATGCCAGGATTCCCAAACCTTAAAGTGTTGGCCACTGAGTGACTGTGGTTCACAGTTAAGGGAAAAAAGGGGTGGGGCAATAACAGCCAATCAGATTTCAGCTATTGACCTTAATGAAGAAAGATTAACTACTGCTATTATTGCAGTTTAAATGCCAGGCATCCCAAACTTAGCACAATTACTCACTGGGCGACTGCAATCAAAATTTAGCAAAAGTGGGCGGAGCCACAAACAGCCAATCAGATTTCACCTATTGACATCAATGTAAAATTTTCAAACATTGCCATTCTCACAGTTTTAAAGCCAGAGGCCCCAAACTTGGCACAGACCATGACTGGGGGACTGGGGTTAAAATTCAGAAAACTGGGCAGAGCTTACAACAGCCAATCAAATGTTACCTATTGCAATTCAATGGTAATATATACATTTCTGCTTTTTCACAGTCATGCTTTGGAATATGGCAGAAAATCTACCCAAAAAATGATTCAGTACCTCCTTCTAAATAAAACAATATCAGATATGTGCGGCTACATTGTTTCTGTAGTAAAAAGCAGTGTCCAAAGAAAGTTGTCAATAATTGAGCTTTCACAGAGCATAAATCACATGCTTGTATTTTCCAGTGTAGGTTGCTTACAATGAAGGCTCAGGTAAAGAGATTGTCAAATTCCCACCAAAAATGACTTCACTTAGTAAACTACACCCCCTGAGGTACCCTTGGATGGATGCATTGATACTTTGGGCTGCAGAGATTATTGGTGAAATTTGATGGAATGTATAACAACAAAATGAAAAATGCATTTCTTTTATTCAGATATGTCAGCTGTTCTGCTTTTGTCGCAGATATGTTTTGGAGTATTGTAGTAATTCACCCCAAAAATAATGCAGTAACTCCTCCTGAACAAACCGATATAAGATATATGTGGCTACATTTTTTCTGTAGTAAAAACCAGTGTCCAGAGAAAGTTGTCAATAATTAAGCTTTCACAGAGCATAATTCACATGCTTGTATTTTCCAGCGTAGGCCACTTACAATGAAGTCTGAGGTAAAGAGATTGTCAAATTCCCACCATAAATGGCTTCATTTAGTAAACTACACCACCTGAGGTATCCTTCGATGGGTGTGTTGATAATTTTGGCTGCAGAGATTATTGGTGAAATTTGATGGAATGTATAGCAAGAAAATGTAAAATTCATTTCTTTTATTCATATATGTTAGCTGTTCTGCTTTTTCACAGATATGCTTTGGATTATTGTAGTAATTCACCCCAAAAATGATTCAGTAACTCCTTCTGAATAAAACAATATAATATATATGTGGCTACATTGTTTCTGTAGTAAAAACCAGTGTCCAGAGAAAGTTGTCAATATACATACATTACATAAACTAACTGTATAAGGATACAGCCCCTGTATACAGTAACATTACACAGCATATATACATATATATATATATATATATATATATATATATATATATATATATATATATATATATATATATATATATATGTGTGTGTGTGCGTGTGTGCATATATATATATATATATACATACATATATATCTATCTATATATATATATATATATATATATATATATAGCTGACTTCACCTACATGCTGGGGGTGGATGGAAAGGGATCAGAGGGGTTGTGAGGTGAAATTATGTGAATAAACGTGTTTTTACACTGTAACGTTGTCTGTGAGACACAGACACACAGCAGCTACAGCTCTCTCTATCCAGAGATCACTGCAGCTGGTGGAGAAAGCTGGAGAGAATGCAACTTTGTTGCTTTCTATCTAGTGATCACAGTGATTGGCTCACAGCGATCACATGGTAGGGAGCCAATAAAACTGAGTCCTTACTGAATCATTAATGCCTCATTCACATCAGGTGCGTTTGGGATTGCACATAAATGGGCTTTAATAACGCAAGCGTGTTTCAGCACATTTTTGCACGTTTGTGTATGCATTTCTATGTGTTTTTTCCCCTGAATAATGGGAGGGCTGGGCAGGATTTCTATATGTGTACAAAACTACAATTACAAATACAATTATGCATAAAAAAATACACATTACCTTGCGTTTATGTGCACTTCTGCGTGCTTTTGTTTGATAAAAAGAAAACGGGCATTGACTTTCATTACATGCGTTGCTAATTAGCAACGCTCAAAAATGCTGACAACCCTAAGTGTCAGCATCACTCTTTATTGCAGTGCAATGACCTGCATGGGGTCAATTGATTTAAATACATTTTATAGACACCATGCGTTATGCATGGTGTCAGCGTTATGCTACAGTGCATAGAAACATCCAAGATGTGAACGAGCCCTAACTACTCAGCTGTCATGATCTACCACAGCCGATTCACCAGCAGCGTGCACAGTCGATTGACACAGTACCGTTGAAATCCGGCGGTGTAAATACTATGCCGCTTCTGAGACAAGTGGCCACAACTGCGGCATAGGATTTACTTATCTCTAGGCAATTGAGCAGTATCTTTTGCATTTTCAGCTTGCCTGTCATGTGCGTCCTGTGCGGTGCATGGCCAGATTTTGCCCCAAGATTAATAAATCTCTATGCGTCTGCATTTGCATTTTTGCTCTCGCTTGTATTGTTGACTTTGATATCAGCATGAAGCAATCACTTTCAAGAAAAAAAAAATGAATGCGGGCATTGCTGTGGTAACTAGCGGCGTAATTCTGACGCTAGGACTGGTGAAATTGCGCACAGCAAAATTATCAGCCTTTTATATATCACACCCTTAATCTCAAATTCACTGCGATAAGCTTATTTTAACCATTTATGCCACGTGGACGTGAGATTCACATCCCCAGCGGCAGCTGCTATAGCCGCAGGGACGCGCTAGTCACGTCCCTGCAGTTTGGGGGGGTGTGCACGCAATCGTGCAGGCAGATGCTCACGTTCGTGATGTTGCCGGCAACAGGGGCAATTGGATGAAGGGGACAAAAGTCCCCTGTGCCAATCCGTACATGTCCACCGAGAATAAACACTGTGTTTGTTCAAATACAGTGTTTATTCTTAAATAGAGCCGACCGCGCTTCCTTCTGCCGACGATTTCCGCCACGCTTCCTCCTGCCGACAATTTCTGCCGCTTTCCGCCACCCGATCGATAAACTAATGAATGGGAACAAAGTTCCCATTTATTAATCTCCCCACCGGACACCCGTGATGCAGGCTTTAATTGAAGCCTGCATCACTTCCCTAGTAACAATGTAGCAACAAATTGTTTCTTATGTAGCATACTTGTACACTACATAGGATTTTGCTCAGCGGGGACATCTTGTGGCCAAATAGTAAAATGACATCTACTAACTTTAGGGAACAAAAACTAAATAAAAGGCCATATTATTATAAATGTATGGGCTAAAAATTAGCGATGGATGTAAAACTGAAAAAATGTACCTTTATTTCCAAATAAAATATTGTCACCATACATTATACTAGGGATATAATTTTACGGTTGCATTAACCAGGACAAATGGGCAAATAAAATAGGTGGATTTTAATTACGGTAGCATGTGGTATTTTACAACTATAATGACCGAAACCTGAGAAATAATGATTTTTTCCATTTTTTTCCTAATTATTTCAGTTAAAATGCATTTAGAATAAAATAATTCTTAGCATAATGTTCCACCTAAAGAAAGCTTAATTGGTGGTGGAAAAAACAAGGTATAGATCACTTCTTTGTGATAAGTAATGATAAAGTTATTGGGGAATGAAAGGGAGGAGCGCTGAAATGGGAAAATTCCTCTCGGTCATAAGGTGAAAAATACCCGCGGGCTGAAAAGGTTAAAAAAAAGTGGGCGGAGCCAGCAACAGCCAAAGGGAAAAAAATGACTTGCTGCTAAAATCAGTCAGAAAGTATTGTGACATAAAAACTGGGGCAGGCTTTACTGCTTTGTCTCCACCTAGGGGGTTGGAGTCTACAACCCCGGCCCAGCCATGGAATTTAGCCCACGTCGCCCATGGTTCAGTGGGCTGGACTGATCCAGGAATCGAACTCACAACCTTCCACTTGGTAGACACAGTACAGTAACCCTTCGCCAACACACCTGCCCAATGTAAATAGATGCAAATAATACTTTTAACATGGAAACTCCATTCTTCCTACAGTTTTAAGAGTTTTAGGAGTACATGTGTGAAATTTTGCACACTTCTTCGGCCCATAGCCGTGTAGGTTGCTTGTGCTCTGTTAAGCTATCTTAACCTCGGTGCCCCTGGGGCGGCCCCCCGAAAACCCCATTTTTTCCCATAGACTTTCATTGGAAAATTTTAAACTTTCACCAATCAGACAGATCTGAAGATAAACTTACCAAACTTGGGTCACTTAGTCATGGGGTTGAAATACAATTTCTTTCACATTTTGGGGACTGCAAAAGTGGGCGGAGCCACAAACAACCAATCGCATTTTCCCTATTGACTTCAATGGGAAAATTGTAAAAGCTGTCATTCTAACAGTTCTAACAGCCAGAGTCCCTAAACTTGGCACCGTGGGTCACTGGGTCACTACGGTTAACATTTTGAAAAAGTGGGCGGAGCCTACAACAGCCAATCACATTTCAGCTGTTTGTTTTATATGGGGAAATTTGAATTGCAGCTTGGGTTGTGGCTTGGGTTCAAATTTTAAAAGTGGGCGGAGCCACAAGCAGCCAATTGAATTTCAGTGATTTATTTACATGGGAACATTTAAAATGCTGCTATTCTCATATTATTGATGTCAAGGACCCCAAAGTTTACAAATGTTCTCACTGGGTGTTTGCACTTTAAGGTTAGAAAAAGTGGGCGGAGCCACCGACAACCAATCAGATTTCACCCATTGATTTTCAATGGAGAAATTAAAACTTCTGCCATTTCGACACTTTGAATTCCAGGATTCCCAAACCTTAAAGTGTTGGCCACTGAGTGACTGTGGTTCACAGTTAAGGGAAAAAAGGGGTGGGGCAATAACAGCCAATCAGATTTCAGCTATTGACCTTAATGAAGAAAGATTAACTACTGCTATTATTGCAGTTTAAATGCCAGGCATCCCAAACTTAGCACAATTACTCACTGGGCGACTGCAGTCAAAATTTAGCAAAAGTGGGCGGAGCCACAAACAGCCAATCAGATTTCACCTATTGACATCAATGTAAAATTTTCAAACATTGCCATTGTCACAGTTTTAAAGCCAGAGGCCCCAAACTTGGCACAGACCATGACTGGGGGACTGGGGTTAAAATTCAGAAAACTGGGCAGAGCTTACAACAGCCAATCAAATGTTACCTATTGCAATTCAATGGTAATATATACATTTCTGCTTTTTCACAGTCATGCTTTGGAATATGGCAGAAAATCTACCCAAAAAATGATTCAGTAACTCCTTCTAAATAAAACAATATCAGATATGTGCGGCTACATTGTTTCTGTAGTAAAAAGCAGTGTCCAAAGAAAGTTGTCAATAATTGAGCTTTCACAGAGCATAAATCACATGCTTGTATTTTCCAGTGTAGGTTGCTTACAATGAAGGCTCAGGTAAAGAGATTGTCAAATTCCCACCAAAAATGACTTCACTTAGTAAACTACACCCCCTGAGGTACCCTTGGATGGATGCATTGATACTTTGGGCTGCAGAGATTATTGGTGAAATTTGATGGAATGTATAACAACAAAATGAAAAATGCATTTCTTTTATTCAGATATGTCAGCTGTTCTGCTTTTGTCGCAGATATGTTTTGGAGTATTGTAGTAATTCACCCCAAAAATAATGCATTAACTCCTCCTGAACAAACCGATATAAGATATATGTGGCTACATTTTTTCTGTAGTAAAAACCAGTGTCCAGAGAAAGTTGTCAATAATTAAGCTTTCACAGAGCATAATTCACATGCTTGTATTTTCCAGTGTAGGCCACTTACAATGAAGTCTGAGGTAAAGAGATTGTCAAATTCCCACCATAAATGGCTTCATTTAGTAAACTACACCACCTGAGGTATCCTTCGATGGGTGTGTTGATAATTTTGGCAGCAGAGATTATTGGTGAAATTTGATGGAATGTATAACAAGAAAATGTAAAATTCATTTCTTTTATTCATATATCAGAATCAGAATCAGAATCAGAATCAATTTATTTTCGCCAAGTAAGTTTGCACCTGCAAGGAATTTGTCTTGGCAGTTGCTTAACAAACACAGACAAAAAACAATACAAGGACAGACAGTGTGAATATTACAAGTTGAGGACATTATAAGTATCGTGGCAGTAAGCAATGTGAGAATTGTTCATGTTTAGTTCTGTGCTGATTACTTTCAGTCCTAGCAGCTCTAACGTGGTTCAGCATTAAGTATGGCTACCGCTTGAGGAAAAAAACTGTTCCTGTGTCTAGAGGTTTTGGTAGCGATTGACCGGAATCTTACTCCTGAAGGCATGCGCTGGAAGATGGAGTGAGCTGGGTGAGAGGGGTCAGAGGCAATTTTGGTTGCTCTCTTTCTGCACCTGCTAGTGTAAAGATCCTGCAGGGAAGGTAAGCTACAGCCAATTATCCTTTCCGCTGATCGGATGATGCGCTGCAGCCTCCCCTTTTCTAATGCAGAGCAGGAGCTGAACCATACCGTCATGGATGATGTTATGGTGGATTCGATGATTGCAGTGTAGAACTGCACCATTAGCTTTTGAGGTAGGCCAAACTTTTTCAGCTGCCGCAGATGGTACATTCTCTGTTGTGCTTTCTTGACAATAGTGGCAGTGTTGTTGTCCCATTTTAAGTCGTTTGAGATCGTGGACCCAAGAAACTTGAATGACTCTACTTGGGTTATTGTGGATCCATTTATGGTTAAGGGGAGGTGCTGGGGGGGAGATCTCCTAAAGTCTATTATCATCTCCATGGTTTTGAGAGCATTTAGTTCTAAGTTGTTGCTGCTGCACCAGGAGGAAAGCTGTCCCACCACATGCCTGTATGCAGACTCATCCCCGTTTTGAATGAGACCAACAACTGTTGTGTCGTCTGCAAACTTCAGAACCTGTTATCTGTTAACTGTTCTACTGTTCTGCTTTTTCACAGATATGCTTTGGAGTATTGTAGTAATTCACCCCAAAAATGATTCAGTAACTCCTTCTGAATAAAACAATATAATATATATGTGGCTACATTGTTTCTGTAGTAAAAACCAGTGTCCAGAGAAAGTTGTCAATATACATACATTACATAAACTAACTGTATAAGGATACAGCCCCTGTATACAGTAACATTACACAGCATATATATATATATATATATATATATATATATATATATATATATATATATGTGTGTGTGTGCGTGTGTGCATATATATATGTGTATATATATATATATATATATATATATATATATATATATATATATATATATATATTTGTGTGCGTGTGTGTGAGTGTGTGTATATATATATATATATATATATATATAGCTGACTTCACCTACATACTGAGGGTGGATGGAAAGGGATCAGAGGGGTTGTGAGGTGAAATTATGTGAATAAATGTGTTTTTACACTGTAACGTTGTCTGTGAGACACAGACACACAGCAGCTACAGCTCTCTCTATCCAGAGATCACTGCAGCTGGTGGAGAAAGCTGGAGAGAATGCAACTTTGTTGCTTTCTATCTAGTGATCATAGTGATTGGCTCACAGCGATCACATGGTAGGGAGCCAATAAAACTGAGTCCTTACTGAATCATTAATGCCTCATTCACATCAGGTGCGTTTGGGATTGCACATAAATGGGCTTTAATAACGCAAGCGTGTTTCAGCACATTTTTGCACGTTTGTGTATGCATTTCTATGTGTTTTTTCCCCTGAATAATGGGAGGGCTGGGTAGGATTTCTATATGTGTACAAAACTACAATTACAAATACAATTATGCATAAAAAAATACACATTACCTTGCGTTTATGTGCACTTCTGCGTACTTTTGTGTGATAAAAAGAAAACGGGCATTGACTTTCATTACATGCGTTGCTAATTAGCAACGCTCAAAAATGCTGACAACCCTAAGTGTCAGCATCACTCTTTATTGCAGTGCAATGACCTGCATGGGGTCAATTGATTTAAATACATTTTATAGACACCATGCGTTATGCTACAGTGCATAAAAACATCCAAGATGTGAACGAGCCCTAACTACTCAGCTGTCATGATCTACCACAGCCGATTCACCAGCAGCGTGCACAGTCAATTGACACAGTACCGTTGAAATCCGGCGGTGTAAATACTATGCCGCTTCTGAGACAAGTGGCCACAACTGCGGCATAGTATTTACTTGTCTCTAGGCAATTGAGCAGTATCTTTTGCATTTTCAGCTTGCCTGTCATGTGCGTCCTGTGCGGTGCATGGCCAGATTTTGCCGCAAGATTAATAAATCTCTATGCGTCTGCATTTGCATTTTTGCTCTCGCTTGTATTGTTGACTTTGATATCAGCATGAAGCAATCACTTTCAAGAAAAAAAAACGAATGCGGGCATTGCTGTGGTAACTAGCGGCGTAATTCTGACGTTAGGACTGGTGAAATTGCGCACAGCAAAATTATCAGCCTTTCATATATCACACCCTTAATCTCAAATTCACTGCGATAAGCTTATTTTAACCATTTATGCCACGCGGACGTGAGATTCACATCCCCAGCGGCAGCTGCTATAGCCGCAGGGACGCGCTAGTCACGTCCCTGCAGTTTGGGGGGGGTGTGCACGCAATTGTGCAGGCAAATGCTCACGTTCGTGATGTTGCCGGCAACAGGGGCGATTGGATGAAGGGGACAAAAGTCCCCTGGGTCAATCCGTACATGTCCCCCGAGAATAAACACTGTGTTTGTTCAAATACAGTGTTTATTCTTAAATAGAGCCGCCGCGCTTCCTTCTGCCGACGATTTCCGCCACGCTTCCTCCTGCCGACAATTTCTGCCGCTTTCCGCCACCCGATCGATAAACTAATGAATGGGAACAAAGTTCCCATTTATTAATCTCCCCACCGGACACCCGTGATGCAGGCTTTAATTGAAGCCTGCATCACTTCCCTAGTAACAATGTAGCAACAAATTGTTTCTTATGTAGCATACTTGTACACTACATAGGATTTTGCTCAGCGGGGACATCTTGTGGCCAAATAGTAAAATGACATCTACTAACTTTAGGGAACAAAAACTAAATAAAAGGCCATATTATTATAAATGTATGGGCTAAAAATTAGCGATGGATGTAAAACTGAAAAAATGTACCTTTATTTCCAAATAAAATATTGTCACCATACATTATACTAGGGATATAATTTTACGGTTGCATTAACCAGGACAAATGGGCAAATAAAATAGGTGGATTTTAATTACGGTAGCATGTGGTATTTTACAACTATAATGGCCGAAACCTGAGAAATAATGATTTTTTCCATTTTTTTCCTAATTATTTCAGTTAAAATGCATTTAGAATAAAATAATTCTTAGCATAATGTTCCACCTAAAGAAAGCTTAATTGGTGGTGGAAAAAACAAGGTATAGATCACTTCTTTGTGATAAGTAATGATAAAGTTATTGGGGAATGAAAGGGAGGAGCGCTGAAATGGGAAAATTCCTCTCGGTCATAAGGTGAAAAATACCCGCGGGCTGAAAAGGTTAAAAAAAAGTGGGCGGAGCCAGCAACAGCCAAAGGGAAAAAAATGACTTGCTGCTAAAATCAGTCAGAAAGTATTGTGACATAAAAACTGGGGCAGGCTTTACTGCTTTGTCTCCACCTAGGGGGTTGGAGTCTACAACCCCGGCCCAGCCATGGAATTTAGCCCACGTCGCCCATGGTTCGGTGGGCTGGACTGATCCAGGAATCGAACTCACAACCTTCCACTTGGTAGACACAGTACAGTAACCCTTCGCCAACACACCTGCCCAATGTAAATAGATGCAAATAATACTTTTAACATGGAAACTCCATTCTTCCTACAGTTTTAAGAGTTTTAGGAGTACATGTGTGAAATTTTGCACACTTCTTCGGCCCATAGCCTTGTAGGTTGCTTGTGCTCTGTTAAGCTATCTTACCCTCGGTGCCCCTGGGGCGGCCCCCCGAAAACCCCATTTTTTCCCATAGACTTTCATTGGAAAATTTTAAACTTTCACCAATCAGACAGATCTGAAGGTAAACTCACCAAACTTGGGTGACTTAGTCATGGGGTTGAAATAAAATTTCTTTCACATTTTGGGGACTGCAAAAGTGGGCGGAGCCACAAACAACCAATCGCATTTTCCCTATTGACTTCAATGGGAAAATTGTAAAAGCTGTCATTCTAACCGTTTTAAAGCCAGAGTCCCTAAACTTGGCACCGTGGGTCACTGGGTTACTATGGTTAACATTTTGAAAATGTGGGCGGAGCCTACAACAGCCAATCACATTTCAGCTGTTTGTTTTATATGGGAAAATTTGAATTGCAGCTTGGGTTGTGGCTTGGGTTCAAATTTTAAAAGTGGGCGGAGCCACAAACAGCCAATTGAATTTCAGTGATTTATTTACATGGGAACATTTAAAATGCTGCTATTCTCATATTATTGATGTCAAGGACAGCAAAGTTTACAAATGTTCTCACTGGGTGCTTGCACTTTAAGGTTAGAAAAAGTGGGCGGAGCCACCGACAACCAATCAGATTTCACCCATTGATTTTCAATGAAGAAATTAAAACTTCTGCCATTTCGACACTTTGAATGCCAGGATTCCCAAACCTTAAAGTGTTGGCCACTGAGTGACTGTGGTTCACAGTTAAGGGAAAAAAGGGGTGGGGCAATAACAGCCAATCAGATTTCAGCTATTGACCTTAATGAAGAAAGATTAACTACTGCTATTATTGCAGTTTAAATGCCAGGCATCCCAAACTTAGCACAATTACTCACTGGGCGACTGCAGCCAAAATTTAGCAAAAGTGGGCGGAGCCACAAACAGCCAATCAGATTTCACCTATTGACATCATTGTAAAATTTTCAAACATTGCCATTCTCACAGTTTTAAAGCCAGAGGCCCCAAACTTGGCACAGACCATGACTGGGGGACTGGGGTTAAAATTCAGAAAACTAATTAGCAACGCTCAAAAATGCTGACAACCCTAAGTGTCAGCATCACTCTTTATTGCAGTGCAATGACCTGCATGGGGTCAATTGATTTAAATACATTTTATAGACACCATGCGTTATGCTACAGTGCATAAAAACATCCAAGATGTGAACGAGCCCTAACTACTCAGCTGTCATGATCTACCACAGCCGATTCACCAGCAGCGTGCACAGTCGATTGACACAGTACCATTGAAATCCGGCGGTGTAAATACTATGCCGCTTCTGAGACAAGTGGCCACAACTGCGGCATAGGATTTACTTATCTCTAGGCAATTGAGCAGTATCTTTTGCATTTTCAGCTTGCCTGTCATGTGCGTCCTGTGCGGTGCATGGCCAGATTTTGCCGCAAGATTAATAAATCTCTATGCGTCTGCATTTGCATTTTTGCTCTCGCTTGTATTGTTGACTTTGATATCAGTATGAAGCAATCACTTTCAAGAAAAAAAAAATGAATGCGGGCATTGCTGTGGTAACTAGCGGCGTAATTCTGACGTTAGGACTGGTGAAATTGCGCACAGCAAAATTATCAGCCTTTCATATATCACACCCTTAATCTCAAATTCACTGCGATAAGCTTATTTTAACCATTTATGCCACGCGGACGTGAGATTCACATCCCCAGCGGCAGCTGCTATAGCCGCAGGGACGCGCTAGTCACGTCCCTGCAGTTTGGGGGGGTGTGCACGCAATTGTGCAGGCAGATGCTCACGTTCGTGATGTTGCCGGCAACAGGGGCGATTGGATGAAGGGGACAAAAGTCCCCTGTGCCAATCCGTACATGTCCACCGAGAATAAACACTGTGTTTGTTCAAATACAGTGTTTATTCTTAAATAGAACCGCCGCGCTTCCTTCTGCCGACGATTTCCGCCACGCTTCCTCCTGCCGACAATTTCTGCCGCTTTCCGCCACCCGATCGATAAACTAATGAATGGGAACAAAGTTCCCATTTATTAATCTCCCCACCGGACACCCGTGATGCAGGCTTTAATTGAAGCCTGCATCACTTCCCTAGTAACAATGTAGCAACAAATTGTTTCTTATGTAGCATACTTGTACACTACATAGGATTTTGCTCAGCGGGGACATCTTGTGGCCAAATAGTAAAATGACATCTACTAACTTTAGGGAACAAAAACTAAATAAAAGGCCATATTATTATAAATGTATGGGCTAAAAATTAGCGTTGGATGTAAAACTGAAAAAATGTACCTTTATTTCCAAATAAAATATTGTCACCATACATTATACTAGGGATATAATTTTACGGTTGCATTAACCAGGACAAATGGGCAAATAAAATAGGTGGATTTTAATTACGTTAGCATGTGGTATTTTACAACTATAATGGCCGAAACCTGAGAAATAATGATTTTTTCCATTTTTTTCCTAATTATTTCAGTTAAAATGCATTTAGAATAAAATAATTCTTAGCATAATGTTCCACCTAAAGAAAGCTTAATTGGTGGTGGAAAAAACAAGGTATAGATCACTTCTTTGTGATAAGTAATGATAAAGTTATTGGGGAATGAAAGGGAGGAGCGCTGAAATGGGAATATTCCTCTCGGTCATAAGGTGAAAAATACCCGCGGGCTGAAAAGGTAAAAAAAAAGTGGGCGGAGCCAGCAAAAGCCAAAGGGAAAAAAATGACTTGCTGCTAAAATCAGTCAGAAAGTATTGTGACATAAAAACTGGGGCAGGCTTTACTGCTTTGTCTCCACCTAGGGGGTTGGAGTCTACAACCCCGGCCCAGCCATGGAATTTAGCCCACATCGCCCATGGTTCGGTGGGCTGGACTGATCCAGGAATCGAACTCACAACCTTCCACTTGGTAGACACAGTACAGTAACCCTTCGCCAACACACCTGCCCAATGTAAATAGATGCAAATAATACTTTTAACATGGAAACTCCATTCTTCCTACAGTTTTAAGAGTTTTAGGAGTACATGTGTGAAATTTTGCACACTTCTTCGGCCCATAGCCGTGTAGGTTGCTTGTGCTCTGTTAAGCTATCTTACCCTCGGTGCCCCTGGGGCGGCCCCCCGAAAACCCCATTTTTTCCCATAGACTTTCATTGGAAAATTTTAAACTTTCACCAATCAGAGAGATCTGAAGGTAAACTCACCAAACTTGGGTCACTTAGTCATGGGGTTGAAATAAAATTTCTTTCACATTTTGGGGACTGCAAAAGTGGGCGGAGCCACAAACAACCAATCGCATTTTCCCTATTGACTTCAATGGGAAAATTGTAAAAGCTGTCATTCTAACAGTTTTAAAGCCAGAGTCCCTAAACTTGGCACCGTGGGTCACTGGGTTACTATGGTTAACATTTTGAAAAAGTGGGCGGAGCCTACAACAGCCAATCACATTTCAGCTGTTTGTTTTATATGGGCAAATTTGATTTGCAGCTTGGGTTGTGGCTTGGGTTCAAATTTTAAAAGTGGGCGGAGCCACAAGCAGCCAATTGAATTTCAGTGATTTATTTACATGGGAACATTTAAAATGCTGCTATTCTCATATTATTGATGTCAAGGACCCCAAAGTTTACAAATGTTCTCACTGGGTGTTTGCACTTTAAGGTTAGAAAAAGTGGGCGAAGCCACCGACAACCAATCAGATTTCACCCATTGATTTTCAATGGAGAAATTAAAACTTCTGCCATTTCGACACTTTGAATGCCAGGATTCCCAAACCTTAAAGTGTTGGCCACTGAGTGACTGTGGTTCACAGTTAAGGGAAAAAAGGGGTGGGGCAATAACAGCCAATCAGATTTCAGCTATTGACCTTAATGAAGAAAGATTAACTACTACTATTATTGCAGTTTAGATGCCAGGCATCCCAAACTTAGCACAATTACTCACTGGACGACTGCAGTCAAAATTTAGCAAAAGTGGGCGGAGCCACAAACAGCCAATCAGATTTCACCTATTGACATCAATGTAAAATTTTCAAACATTGCCATTGTCACAGTTTTAAAGCCAGAGGCCCCAAACTTGGCACAGACCATGACTGGGGGACTGGGGTTAAAATTCAGAAAACTGGGCAGAGCTTACAACAGCCAATCAAATGTTACCTATTGCAATTCAATGGTAATATATACATTTCTGCTTTTTCACAGTCATGCTTTGGAATATGGCAGAAAATCTACCCAAAAAATGATTCAGTAACTCCTTCTAAATAAAACAATATCAGATATGTGCGGCTACATTGTTTCTGTAGTAAAAAGCAGTGTCCAAAGAAAGTTGTCAATAATTGAGCTTTCACAGAGCATAAATCACATGCTTGTATTTTCCAGTGTAGGTTGCTTACAATGAAGGCTCAGGTAAAGAGATTGTCAAATTCCCACCAAAAATGACTTCACTTAGTAAACTACACCCCCTGAGGTACCCTTGGATGGATGCATTGATACTTTGGGCTGCAGAGATTATTGGTGAAATTTGATGGAATGTATAACAACAAAATGAAAAATGCATTTCTTTTATTCAGATATGTCAGCTGTTCTGCTTTTGTCGCAGATATGTTTTGGAGTATTGTAGTAATTCACCCCAAAAATAATGCAGTAACTCCTCCTGAACAAACCGATATAAGATATATGTGGCTACATTTTTTCTGTAGTAAAAACCAGTGTCCAGAGAAAGTTGTCAATAATTAAGCTTTCACAGAGCATAATTCACATGCTTGTATTTTCCAGCGTAGGCCACTTACAATGAAGTCTGAGGTAAAGAGATTGTCAAATTCCCACCATAAATGGCTTTATTTAGTAAACTACACCACCTGAGGTATCCTTCGATGGGTGTCTTGATAATTTTGGCAGCAGAGATTATTGGTGAAATTTGATGGAATGTATAACAAGAAAATGTAAAATTAATTTCTTTTATTCATATATGTTAGCTGTTCTGCTTTTTCACAGATATGCTTTGGAGTATTGTAGTAATTCACCCCAAAAATGATTCAGTAACTCCTTCTGAATAAAACAATATAATATATATGGCTACATTTTTTCTGTAGTAAAAACCAGTGTCCAGAGAAAGTTGTCAATAATTAAGCTTTCACAGAGCATAATTCACATGCTTGTATTTTCCAGCGTAGGCCACTTACAATGAAGTCTGAGGTAAAGACATTGTCAAATTCCCACCATAAATGGCTTCATTTAGTAAACTACACCACCTGAGGTATCCTTCGATGGGTGTGTTGATAATTTTGGCTGCAGAGATTATTGGTGAAATTTGATGGAATGTATAACAAGAAAATGTAAAATTCATTTCTTTTATTCATATATGTTAGCTGTTCTGCTTTTTCACAGATATGCTTTGGATTATTGTAGTAATTCACCCCAAAAATGATTCAGTAACTCCTTCTGAATAAAACAATATAATATATATGTGGCTACATTGTTTCTGTAGTAAAAACCAGTGTCCAGAGAAAGTTGTCAATATACATACATTACATAAACTAACTGTATAAGGATACAGCCCCTGTATACAGTAACATTACACAGCATATATACATATATATATATATATATATATATATGTGTGTGTGTGTGCGTGTGTGCATATATATATATATATATATACATACACATATATATATATATATATATATATATATATATATATATCTGACTTCACCTACATGCTGGGGGTGGATGGAAAGGGATCAGAGGGGTTGTGAGGTGAAATTATGTGAATAAATGTGTTTTTACACTGTAAAGCTGTCTGTGAGACACAGACACACAGCAGCTACAGCTCTCTCTATCCAGAGATCACTGCAGCTGGTGGAGAAAGCTGGAGAGAATGCAACTTTGTTGCTTTCTATCTAGTGATCACAGTGATTGGCTCACAGCGATCACATGGTAGGGAGCCAATAAAACTGAGTCCTTACTGAATCATTAATGCCTCATTCACATCAGGTGCGTTTGGGATTGCACATAAATGGGCTTTAATAACGCAAGCGTGTTTCAGCACATTTTTGCACGTTTGTGTATGCATTTCTATGTGTTTTTTCCCCTGAATAATGGGAGGGCTGGGCAGGATTTCTATATGTGTACAGAACTACAATTACAAATACAATTATGCATAAAAAAATACACATTACCTTGCGTTTATGTGCACTTCTGCGTGCTTTTGTGTGATAAAAAGAAAACGGGCATTGACTTTCATTACATGCGTTGCTAATTAGCAACGCTCAAAAATGCTGACAACCCTAAGTGTCAGCATCACTCTTTATTGCAGTGCAATGACCTGCATGGGGTCAATTGATTTAAATACATTTTATAGACACCATGCGTTATGCATGGTGTCAGCGTTATGCTACAGTGCATAAAAACATCCAAGATGTGAACGAGCCCTAACTACTCAGCTGTCATGATCTACCACAGCCGATTCACCAGCAGCGTGCACAGTCGATTGACACAGTACCGTTGAAATCCGGCGGTGTAAATACTATGCCGCTTCTGAGACAAGTGGCCACAACTGCGGCATAGGATTTACTTAGGCAATTGAGCAGTATCTTTTGCATTTTCAGCTTGCCTGTCATGTGCGTCCTGTGCGGTGCATGGCCAGATTTTGCCGCAAGATTAATAAATCTCTATGCGTCTGCATTTGCATTTTTGCTCTCGCTTGTATTGTTGACTTTGATATCAGCATGAAGCAATCACTTTCAAGAAAAAAAAAAACGAATGCGGGCATTGCTGTGGTAACTAGCGGCGTAATTCTGACGTTAGGACTGGTGAAATTGCGCACAGCAAAATTATCAGCCTTTCATATATCACACCCTTAATCTCAAATTCACTGCGATAAGCTTATTTTAACCATTTATGCCACGCGGACGTGAGATTCACATCCCCAGCGGCAGCTGCTATAGCCGCAGGGACGCGCTAGTCACGTCCCTGCAGTTTGGGGGGGTGTGCACGCAATCGTGCAGGCAGATGCTCACGTTCGTGATGTTGCCAGGAACAGGGGCGATTGGATGAAGGGGACAAAAGTCCCCTGTGCCAATCCGTACATGTCCACCGAGAATAAACACTGTGTTTGTTCAAATACAGTGTTTATTCTTAAATAGAGCCGCCGCGCTTCCTTCTGCCGACGATTTCCGCCACGCTTCCTCCTGCCGACAATTTCTGCCACTTTCCGCCACCCGATCGATAGACTAATGAATGGGAACAAAGTTCCCATTTATTAATCTCCCCACCGGACACCCGTGATGCAGGCTTTAATTGAAGCCTGCATCACTTCCCTAGTAACAATGTAGCAACAAATTGTTTCTTATGTAGCATACTTGTACACTACATAGGATTTTGCTCAGCGGGGACATCTTGTGGCCAAATAGTAAAATTACATCTACTAACTTTAGGGAACAAAAACAAAATAAAAGGCCATATTATTATAAATGTATGGGCTAAAAATTAGCGATGGATGTAAAACTGAAAAAATTTACCTTTATTTCCAAATAAAATATTGTCACCATACATTATACTAGGGATATAATTTTATGGTTGCATTAACCAGGACAAATGGGCAAATAAAATAGGTGGATTTTAATTACGGTAGTATGTGGTATTTTACAACTATAATGGCCGAAACCTGAGAAATAATGATTTTTTCCATTTTTTTCCCTAATTATTTCAGTTAAAATGCATTTAGAATAAAATAATTCTTAGCATAATGTTCCACCTAAAGAAAGCTTAATTGGTGGTGGAAAAAACAAGGTATAGATCACTTCTTTGTGATAAGTAATGATAAAGTTATTGGGGAATGAAAGGGAGGAGCGCTGAAATGGGAAAATTCCTCTCGGTCATAAGGTGAAAAATACCCGCGGGCTGAAAAGGTTAAAAAAAGTGGGCGGAGCCAGCAACAGCCAAAGGGAAAAAAATGACTTGCTGTTAAAATCAGTCAGAAAGTATTGTGACATAAAAACTGGGGCAGGCTTTACTGCTTTGTCTCCACCTAGGGGGTTGGAGTCTACAACCCCGGCCCAGCCATGGAATTTAGCCCACGTCGCCCATGGTTCGGTGGGCTGGACTGATCCAGGAATCGAACTCACAACCTTCCACTTGGTAGACACAGTACAGTAACCCTTCGCCAACACACCTGCTCAATGTAAATAGATGCAAATAATACTTTTAACATGGAAACTCCATTCTTCCTACAGTTTTAAGAGTTTTAGGAGTACATGTGTGAAATTTTGCACACTTCTTCGGCCCATAGCCGTGTAGGTTGCTTGTGCTCTGTTAAGCTATCTTACCCTCGGTGCCCCTGGGGCGGCCCCCCGAAAACCCCATTTTTTCCCATAGACTTTCATTGGAAAATTTTAAACTTTCACCAATCAGACAGATCTGAAGGTAAACTCACCAAACTTGGGTCACTTAGTCATGGGGTTGAAATAAAATTTCTTTCACATTTTGGGGACTGCAAAAGTGGGCGGAGCCACAAACAACCAATCACATTTTCCCTATTGACTTCAATGGGAAAATTGTAAAAGCTGTCATTCTAACCGTTTTAAAGCCAGAGTCCCTAAACTTGGCACCGTGGGTCACTGGGTTACTATGGTTAACATTTTGAAAAAGTGGGCGGAGCCTACAACAGCCAATCACATTTCAGCTGTTTGTTTTATATGGGAAAATTTGAATTGCAGCTTGGGTTGTGGCTTGGGTTCAAATTTTAAAAGTGGGCGGAGCCACAAGCAGCCAATTGAATTTCAGTGATTTATTTACATGGGAACATTTAAAATGCTGCTATTCTCATATTATTGATGTCAAGGACCCCAAAGTTTACAAATGTTCTCACTGGGTGTTTGCACTTTAAGGTTAGAAAAAGTGGGCGGAGCCACCGACAACCAATCAGATTTCACCCATTGATTTTCAATGGAGAAATTAAAACTTCTGCCATTTCGACACTTTGAATGCCAGGATTCCCAAACCTTAAAGTGTTGGCCACTGAGTGACTGTGGTTCACAGTTAAGGGAAAAAAGGGGTGGGGCAATAACAGCCAATCAGATTTCAGCTATTGACCTTAATGAAGAAAGATTAACTACTGCTATTATTGCAGTTTAAATGCCAGGCATCCCAAACTTAGCACAATTACTCACTGGGCGACTGCAGTCAAAATTTAGCAAAAGTGGGCGGAGCCACAAACAGCCAATCAGATTTCACCTGTTGACATCAATGTAAAATTTTCAAACATTGCCATTCTCACAGTTTTAAAGCCAGAGGCCCCAAACTTGGCACAGACCATGACTGGGGGACTGGGGTTAAAATTCAGAAAACTGGGCAGAGCTTACAACAGCCAATCAAATGTTACCTATTGCAATTCAATGGTAATATATACATTTCTGCTTTTTCACAGTCATGCTTTGGAATATGGCAGAAAATCTACCCAAAAAATGATTCAGTAACTCCTTCTAAATAAAACAATATCAGATATGTGCGGCTACATTGTTTCTGTAGTAAAAAGCAGTGTCCAAAGAAAGTTGTCAATAATTGAGCTTTCACAGAGCATAAATCACATGCTTGTATTTTCCAGTGTAGGTTGCTTACAATGAAGGCTCAGGTAAAGAGATTGTCAAATTCCCACCAAAAATGACTTCACTTAGTAAACTACACCCCCTGAGGTACCCTTGGATGGATGCATTGATACTTTGGGCTGCAGAGATTATTGGTGAAATTTGATGGAATGTATAACAACAAAATGAAAAATGCATTTCTTTTATTCAGATATGTCAGCTGTTCTGCTTTTGTCGCAGATATGTTTTGGAGTATTGTAGTAATTCACCCCAAAAATAATGCAGTAACTCCTCCTGAACAAACCGATATAAGATATATGTGGCTACATTTTTTTCTGTAGTAAAAACCAGTGTCCAGAGAAAGTTGTCAATAATTAAGCTTTCACAGAGCATAATTCACATGCTTGTATTTTCCAGCGTAGGCCACTTACAATGAAGTCTGAGGGAAAGAGATTGTCAAATTCTCACCATAAATGGCTTCATTTAGTAAACTACACCACCTGAGGTATCCTTCGATGGGTGTGTTGATAATTTTGGCTGCAGAGATTATTGGTGAAATTTGATGGAATGTATAACAAGAAAATGTAAAATTCATTTATTTTATTCATATATGTTAGCTGTTCTGCTTTTTCACAGATATGCTTTGGAGTATTGTAGTAATTCACCCCAAAAATGATTCAGTAACTCCTTCTGAATAAAACAATATAATATATATGTGGCTACATTGTTTCTGTAGTAAAAACCAGTGTCCAGAGAAAGTTGTCAATATACATACATTACATAAGCTAACTGTATAAGGATACAACCCCTGTATACAGTAACATTACACAGCATATATACAACAACAACAACAACAAATAACATTTGTAAAGCGCTTTTCTCCCGTGGGACTCAAAGCGCATAAGCATGGCTCCGACCATCGTGGTACAGAGGAAGAATTTTATAAATCTGGAAATGCCAGGCTAAACAGGTGGCTTTTCAGTCTGGATTTGAATAGCTCCAGGGATGGTGCTGTCTTTACCGGGTGTGGTAGGGAGTTCCAAAGAGTAGGGGCAGCATGACAGAAGGCTCTGTCTCCAGATTTTTTGAGGTGCACTCTGGGAGTGACCAAGTTTATAGAACTTGCTGATCTGAGGTTGTGAGAGGTGTGGTGCAGCTTCAGCAAGTCCTTCATGTATCCAGGGCCCAGATTGTGCAGGGATTTGAATGTCAGCAGTCCAATCTTGAAGAGTATTCTCCATTCTACTGGTAGCCAGTGCAGTGAGCAAAGGATCGGTGTAATGTGACAGTGGCGAGGCTGGTTTGTTAGCAATCTGGCAGCAGCATTCTGCACTAATTGCAGGCGACGCAGGTCCTTTTTGGGGAGGCCAGCATAAAGGGCATTGCAGTAGTCCAGCCGTGATGTGATGAAGGCGTGGACTAGGGTTTGAAGATCCTCTGGTGGAATCAGATGTTTAATCTTTGCAATGTTCTTCAGATGAAAGAAGGAAGATTTAACTACAGATGAAATTTGGTTTCTGAAACTCAATTCCCCATCGATTAGTACGCCAAGGCTGCGCACAAGGTTGGAGCTGTTTATGTCTGAATTCCCAATCCTGATTGGTGTTGCTTTAGGATAGAGCTGTTTTGATGGCGGGCACTGGCTTTGGACAAACAGGACCTCAGTTTTGTCAGCATTCAGTTTCAACCAGTTATCGTTCATCCATGCCTGAAGCTCAGCTAAGCAAGAGTTTATTTTTGGGGTAGGGTCTGTTCCACCAGGTTTGAAGGACAGGTATAGCTGTGTGTCATCGGCATAGCAGTGGTACGTCAGGCCATGTCGTTGGATAAGTGTACCGAGTGGCAACATGTAGATTGCAAACAGCAGAGGGGATAGGATTGATCCTTGTGGCACTCCGAATTGTAGAGGTGCAGGTTTGGACATTATAGGTCCTAGGCATACTCTCTGTGTTCTGTCAGTCAGGAATGATCTGAACCACTGGAGGACTGATCCACTGATGCCACAGTACTCCTGCAGTCTGTTAAGCAGGATTTCATGGTCAACTGTATCAAAAGCAGCTGAGAGATCCAACAGGATTAGGATGGAGCATTCCCCTCTGTCCCTTGCCATGAGCAGATCGTTGCAGACTTGGATGAGGGCTGTTTCACAGCTGTGGTGTTTCTTAAAGCCAGATTGTAGAGGGTCCAGGATGTTGTTTACTGACAGCCTGGTTTCAAGTTGCAGATAGACAGCCTTTTCAATAACTTTACCTAAGAATATATATATATATATATATATATATATATATATATATATATATATATATGTGTGTGCGTGTGTGCATATATATATATATATTCAAGATCGGCCTACTGACATTTAAATCCCTGAATAATCTAGGCCCTGGATACATGAAAGATATGTTACAGCTGCGTAGCAATCCCCGCATTCTCAGATCCACAGGTTCTAATAATCTAGTCATACCCAGAGTCCACTTGGAAACTTTTGGTCCCACAGCCTTCTATTATGCTGCCCTTATGTTTTGGAACTCCTTACCTCAACAGATCAGGACAGCCCCATCCCTGGACGTGTTTAAATCCAGACTGAAAACCCACCTGTTCAGTCTGGCATTTGCAGAAATATAACTTTTGTTGTGTGAATACTTCATCCTACTAATTACTGAATCTGAGAGAGCCTAAGCGCTTTAAATCCTATGGGAGAAAAGCGCTATAGAAATGTTATTGTATCGTATTATATATATATATATATATATATATATATTTGTGTGCGTGTGTGTGTGTGTGTGTGTGTGTATATATATATATATATATATATATATATATATATATTGCTGACTTCACCTACATAATGGGGGTGGATGGAAAGGGATCAGAGGGGTTGTGAGGTGAAATTATGTGAATAAATGTGTTTTTACACTGTAACGCTGTCTGTGAGACACAGACACACAGCAGCTACAGCTCTCTCTATCCAGAGATCACTGCAGCTGGTGGAGAAAGCTGGAGAGAATGCAACTTTGTTGCTTTCTATCTAGTGATCACAGTGATTGGCTCACAGCGATCACATGGTAGGGAGCCAATAAAACTGAGTCCTTACTGAATCATTAATGCCTCATTCACATCAGGTGCGTTTGGGATTGCACATAAATGGGCTTTAATAACGCAAGCGTGTTTCAGCACATTTTTGCACGTTTGTGTATGCATTTCTATGTGTTTTTTCCCCTGAATAATGGGAGGGCTGGGTAGGATTTCTATATGTGTACAAAACTACAATTACAAATACAATTATGCATAAACAAATACACATTACCTTGCGTTTATGTGCACTTCTGCGTGCTTTTGTGTGATAAAAAGAAAACGGGCATTGACTTTCATTACATGCGTTGCTAATTAGCAACGCTCAAAAATGCTGACAACCCTAAGTGTCAGCATCACTCTTTATTGCAGTGCAATGACCTGCATGGGGTCAATTGATTTAAATACATTTTATAGACACCATGCGTTATGCATGGTGTCAGCGTTATGCTACAGTGCATAAAAACATCCAAGATGTGAACGAGCCCTAACTACTCAGCTGTCATGATCTACCACAGCCGATTCACCAGCAGCGTGCACAGTCGATTGACACAGTACCGTTGAAATCCGGCGGTGTAAATACTATGCCGCTTCTGAGACAAGTGGCCACAACTACGCATAGGATTTACTTATCTCTAGGCAATTGAGCAGTATCTTTTGCATTTTCAGCTTGCTTGTCATGTGCGTCCTGTGCGGTGCATGGCCAGATTTTGCCGCAAGATTAATAAATCTCTATGCGTCTGCATTTGCATTTTTGCTCTCGCTTGTATTGTTGACTTTGATATCAGCATGAAGCAATCACTTTCAAGAAAAAAAAAAACGAATGCGGGCATTGCTGTGGTAACTAGCGGCGTAATTCTGACGTTAGGACTGGTGAAATTGCGCACAGCAAAATTATCAGCCTTTCATATATCACACCCTTAATCTCAAATTCACTGCGATAAGCTTATTTTAACCATTTATGCCACGCGGACGTGAGATTCACATCCCCAGCGGCAGCTGCTATAGCCGCAGGGACGCGCTAGTCACGTCCCTGCAGTTTGGGGGGGTGTGCACGCAATCATGCAGGCAGATGCTCACGTTCGTGATGTTGCCGGCAACAGGGGCGATTGGATGAAGGGGACAAAAGTCCCCTGTGCCAATCCGTACATGTCCACCGAGAATAAACACTGTGTTTGTTCAAATACAGTGTTTATTCTTAAATAGAGCCGCCGCGCTTCCTTCTGCCGACGATTTCCGCCACGCTTCCTCCTGCCGACAATTTCTGCCGCTTTCCGCCACCCGATCGATAGACTAATGAATGGGAACAAAGTTCCCATTTATTAATCTCCCCACCGGACACCCGTGATGCAGGCTTTAATTGAAGCCTGCATCACTTCCCTAGTAACAATGTAGCAACAAATTGTTTCTTATGTAGCATACTTGTACACTACATAGGATTTTGCTCAGCGGGGACATCTTGTGGCCAAATAGCAAAATGACATCTACTAACTTTAGGGAACAAAAACAAAATAAAAGGCCATAATATTATAAATGTATGGGCTAAAAATTAGCGATGGATGTAAAACTGAAAAAATGTACCTTTATTTCCAAATAAAATATTGTCACCATACATTATACTAGGGATATAATTTTATGGTTGCATTAACCAGGACAAATGGGCAAATAAAATAGGTGGATTTTAATTACGGTAGCATGTGGTATTTTACAACTATAATGACCGAAACCTGAGAAATAATGATTTTTTCCATTTGTTTCCTAATTATTTCAGTTAAAATGCATTTAGAATAAAATAATTCTTAGCATAATGTTCCACCTAAAGAAAGCTTAATTGGTGGTGGAAAAAACAAGGTATAGATCACTTCTTTGTGATAAGTAATGATAAAGTTATTGGGGAATGAAAGGGAGGAGCGCTGAAATGGGAAAATTCCTCTCGGTCATAAGGTGAAAAATACCCGCGGGCTGAAAAGGTTAAAAAAAAGTGGGCGGAGCCAGCAACAGCCAAAGGGAAAAAAATGTCTTGCTGCTAAAATCAGTCAGAAAGTATTGTGACATAAAAACTGGGGCAGGCTTTACTGCTTTGTCTCCACCTAGGGGGTTGGAGTCTACAACCCCGGCCCAGCCATGGAATTTAGCCCACGTCGCCCATGGTTCGGTGGGCTGGACTGATCCAGGAATCGAACTCACAACCTTCCACTTGGTAGACACAGTACAGTAACCCTTCGCCAACACACCTGCCCAATGTAAATAGATGCAAATAATACTTTTAACATGGAAACTCCATTCTTCCTACAGTTTTAAGAGTTTTAGGAGTACATGTGTGAAATTTTGCACACTTCTTCGGCCCATAGCCGTGTAGGTTGCTTGTGCTCTGTTAAGCTATCTTACCCTCGGTGCCCCTGGGGCGGCCCCCCGAAAACCCCATTTTTTCCCATAGACTTTCATTGGAAAATTTTAAACTTTCACCAATCAGACAGATCTGAAAGTAAACTCACCAAACTTGGGTCACTAAGTCATGGGGTTGAAATAAAATTTCTTTCAGATTTTGGGGACTGCAAAAGTGGGCGGAGCCACAAACAACCAATCGCATTTTCCCTATTGACTTCAATGGGAAAATTGTAAAAGCTGTCATTCTAACAGTTCTAACAGCCAGAGTCCCTAAACTTGGCACCGTGGGTCACTGGGTTACTATGGTTAACATTTTGAAAAAGTGGGCGGAGCCTACAACAGCCAATCACATTTCAGCTGTTTGTTTTATATGGGAAAATTTGAATTGCAGCTTGGGTTGTGGCTTGGGTTCAAATTTTAAAAGTGGGCGGAGCCACAAGCAGCCAATTGAATTTCAGTGATTTATTTACATGGGAACATTTAAAATGCTGCTATCCTCATATTATTGATGTGAAGGACCCCAAAGTTTACAAATGTTCTCACTGGGTGTTTGCACTTTAAGGTTAGAAAAAGTGGGCGGAGCCACCGACAACCAATCAGATTTCACCCATTGATTTTCAATGGAGAAATTAAAACTTCTGCCATTTCGACACTTTGAATGCCAGGATCCCCAAACCTTAAAGTGTTGGCCACTGAGTGACTGTGGTTCACAGTTAAGGGAAAAAAGGGGTGGGGCAATAACAGCCAATCAGATTTCAGCTATTGACCTTAATGAAGAAAGATTAACTACTGCTATTATTGCAGTTTAAATGCCAGGCATCCCAAACTTAGCACAATTACTCACTGGGCGACTGCAATCAAAATTTAGCAAAAGTGGGCGGAGCCACAAACAGCCAATCAGATTTCACCTATTGACATCAATGTAAAATTTTCAAACATTGCCATTCTCACAGTTTTAAAGCCAGAGGCCCCAAACTTGGCACAGACCATGACTGGGGGACTGGGGTTAAAATTCAGAAAACTGGGCAGAGCTTACAACAGCCAATCAAATGTTACCTATTGCAATTCAATGGTAATATATACATTTCTGCTTTTTCACAGTCATGCTTTGGAATATGGCAGAAAATCTACCCAAAAAATGATTCAGTAACTCCTTCTAAATAAAACAATATCAGATATGTGCGGCTACATTGTTTCTGTAGTAAAAAGCAGTGTCCAAAGAAAGTTGTCAATAATTGAGCTTTCACAGAGCATAAATCACATGCTTGTATTTTCCAGTGTAGGTTGCTTACAATGAAGGCTCAGGTAAAGAGATTGTCAAATTCCCACCAAAAATGACTTCACTTAGTAAACTACACCCCCTGAGGTACCCTTGGATGGATGCATTGATACTTTGGGCTGCAGAGATTATTGGTGAAATTTGATGGAATGTATAACAACAAAATGAAAAATGCATTTCTTTTATTCAGATATGTCAGCTGTTCTGCTTTTGTCGCAAATATGTTTTGGAGTATTGTAGTAATTCACCCCAAAAATAATGCAGTAACTCCTCCTGAACAAACCGATATAAGATATATGTGGCTACATTTTTTCTGTAGTAAAAACCAGTGTCCAGAGAAAGTTGTCAATAATTAAGCTTTCACAGAGCATAATTCACATGCTTGTATTTTCCAGCGTAGGCCACTTACAATGAAGTCTGAGGTAAAGAGATTGTCAAATTCCCACCATAAATGGCTTCATTTAGTAAACTACACCACCTGAGGTATCCTTCGATGGGTGTGTTGATAATTTTGGCAGCAGAGATTATTGGTGAAATTTGATGGAATGTATAACAAGAAAATGTAAACTTAATTTCTTTTATTCATATATGTTAGCTGTTCTGCTTTTTCACAGATATGCTTTGGAGTATTGTAGTAATTTATCCCAAACATGATTCAGTAACTCCTTCTGAATAAAACAATATAATATATATGTGGCTACATTGTTTCTGTAGTAAAAACCAGTGTCCAGAGAAAGTTGTCAATATACATACATTACATAAACTAACTGTATAAGGATACAGCCCCTGTATACAGTAACATTACACAGCATATATACATATATATATATAAAAAAATGTCTTGCTGCTAAAATCAGTCAGAAAGTATTGTGACATAAAAACTGGGGCAGGCTTTACTGCTTTGTCTCCACCTAGGGGGTTGGAGTCTACAACCCCGGCCCAGCCATGGAATTTAGCCCACGTCGCCCATGGTTCGGTGGGCTGGACTGATCCAGGAATCGAACTCACAACCTTCCACTTGGTAGACACAGTACAGTAACCCTTCGCCAACACACCTGCCCAATGTAAATAGATGCAAATAATACTTTTAACATGGAAACTCCATTCTTCCTACAGTTTTAAGAGTTTTAGGAGTACATGTGTGAAATTTTGCACACTTCTTCGGCCCATAGCCGTGTAGGTTGCTTGTGCTCTGTTAAGCTATCTTACCCTCGGTGCCCCTGGGGCGGCCCCCCGAAAACCCCATTTTTTCCCATAGACTTTCATTGGAAAATTTTAAACTTTCACCAATCAGACAGATCTGAAAGTAAACTCACCAAACTTGGGTCACTAAGTCATGGGGTTGAAATAAAATTTCTTTCAGATTTTGGGGACTGCAAAAGTGGGCGGAGCCACAAACAACCAATCGCATTTTCCCTATTGACTTCAATGGGAAAATTGTAAAAGCTGTCATTCTAACAGTTCTAACAGCCAGAGTCCCTAAACTTGGCACCGTGGGTCACTAGGTTACTATGGTTAACATTTTGAAAAAGTGGGCGGAGCCTACAACAGCCAATCACATTTCAGCTGTTTGTTTTATATGGGAAAATTTGAATTGCAGCTTGGGTTGTGGCTTGGGTTCAAATTTTAAAAGTGGGCGGAGCCACAAGCAGCCAATTGAATTTCAGTGATTTATTTACATGGGAACATTTAAAATGCTGCTATCCTCATATTATTGATGTCAAGGACCCCAAAGTTTACAAATGTTCTCACTGGGTGTTTGCACTTTAAGGTTAGAAAAAGTGGGCGGAGCCACCGACAACCAATCAGATTTCACCCATTGATTTTCAATGGAGAAATTAAAACTTCTGCCATTTCGACACTTTGAATGCCAGGATTCCCAAACCTTAAAGTGTTGGCCACTGAGTGACTGTGGTTCACAGTTAAGGGAAAAAAGGGGTGGGGCAATAACAGCCAATCAGATTTCAGCTATTGACCTTAATGAAGAAAGATTAACTACTGCTATTATTGCAGTTTAAATGCCAGGCATCCCAAACTTAGCACAATTACTCACTGGGCGACTGCAATCAAAATTTAGCAAAAGTGGGCGGAGCCACAAACAGCCAATCAGATTTCACCTATTGACATCAATGTAAAATTTTCAAACATTGCCATTCTCACAGTTTTAAAGCCAGAGGCCCCAAACTTGGCACAGACCATGACTGGGGGACTGGGGTTAAAATTCAGAAAACTGGGCAGAGCTTACAACAGCCAATCAAATGTTACCTATTGCAATTCAATGGTAATATATACATTTCTGCTTTTTCACAGTCATGCTTTGGAATATGGCAGAAAATCTACCCAAAAAATGATTCAGTAACTCCTTCTAAATAAAACAATATCAGATATGTGCGGCTACATTGTTTCTGTAGTAAAAAGCAGTGTCCAAAGAAAGTTGTCAATAATTGAGCTTTCACAGAGCATAAATCACATGCTTGTATTTTCCAGTGTAGGTTGCTTACAATGAAGGCTCAGGTAAAGAGATTGTCAAATTCCCACCAAAAATGACTTCACTTAGTAAACTACACCCCCTGAGGTACCCTTGGATGGATGCATTGATACTTTGGGCTGCAGAGATTATTGGTGAAATTTGATGGAATGTATAACAACAAAATGAAAAATGCATTTCTTTTATTCAGATGTCAGCTGTTCTGCTTTTGTCGCAGATATGTTTTGGAGTATTGTAGTAATTCACCCCAAAAATAATGCAGTAACTCCTCCTGAACAAACCGATATAAGATATATGTGGCTACATTTTTTCTGTAGTAAAAACCAGTGTCCAGAGAAAGTTGTCAATAATTAAGCTTTCACAGAGCATAATTCACATGCTTGTATTTTCCAGCGTAGGCCACTTACAATGAAGTCTGAGGTAAAGAGATTGTCAAATTCCCACCATAAATGGCTTCATTTAGTAAACTACACCACCTGAGGTATCCTTCGATGGGTGTGTTGATAATTTTGGCAGCAGAGATTATTGGTGAAATTTGATGGAATGTATAACAAGAAAATGTAAACTTAATTTCTTTTATTCATATATGTTAGCTGTTCTGCTTTTTCACAGATATGCTTTGGAGTATTGTAGTAATTTATCCCAAACATGATTCAGTAACTCCTTCTGAATAAAACAATATAATATATATGTGGCTACATTGTTTCTGTAGTAAAAACCAGTGTCCAGAGAAAGTTGTCAATATACATACATTACATAAACTAACTGTATAAGGATACAGCCCCTGTATACAGTAACATTACACAGCATATATACATATATATATTATATATATATATATATATATATATATATATATATATATATATATATATATATATATATATATATATATATATGTGTGTGTGTGTGGGTGGGTGCATATATATATATATATATATATACATACATATATATATATATATATATATATATATATATATATATATATATATATATATAGCTGACTTCACCTACATGCTGGGGGTGGATGGAAAGGGATCAGAGGGGTTGTGAGGTGAAATTATGTGAATAAATGTGTTTTTACACTGTAACGCTGTCTGTGAGACACAGACACACAGCAGCTACAGCTCTCTCTATCCAGAGATCACTGCAGCTGGTGGAGAAAGCTGGAGAGAATGCAACTTTTGTTGCTTTCTATCTAGTGATCACAGTGATTGGCTCACAGCGATCACATGGTAGGGAGCCAATAAAACTGAGTCCTTACTGAATCATGAATGCCTCATTCACATCAGGTGCGTTTGGGATTGCACATAAATGGGCTTTAATAACGCAAGCGTGTTTCAGCACATTTTTGCACGTTTGTGTATGCATTTCTATGTGTTTTTTCCCCTGAATAATGGGAGGGCTGGGCAGGATTTCTATATGTGTACAGAACTACAATTACAAATACAATTATGCATAAAAAAATACACATTACCTTGCGTTTATGTGCACTTCTGCGTGCTTTTGTGTGATAAAAAGAAAACGGGTATTGACTTTCATTACATGCGTTGCTAATTAGCAACGCTCAAAAATGCTGACAACCCTAAGTGTCAGCATCACTCTTTATTGCAGTGCAATGACCTGCATGGGGTCAATTGATTTAAATACATTTTATAGACACCATGCGTTATGCATGGTGTCAGCGTTATGCTACAGTGCATAAAAACATCCAAGATGTGAACGAGCCCTAACTACTCAGCTGTCATGATCTACCACAGCCGATTCACCAGCAGCGTGCACAGTCGATTGACACAGTACCGTTGAAATCCGGCGGTGTAAATACTATGCCGCTTCTGAGACAAGTGGCCACAACTGCGGCATAGGATTTACTTATCTCTAGGCAATTGAGCAGCATCTTTTGCATTTTCAGCTTGCCTGTCATGTGCGTCCTCTGCGGTGCATGGCCAGATTTTGCCGCAAGATTAATAAATCTCTATGCGTCTGCATTTGCATTTTTGCTCTCGCTTGTATTGTTGACTTTGATATCAGCATGAAGCAATCACTTTCAAGAAAAAAAAAAACGAATGCGGGCATTGCTGTGGTAACTAGCGGCGCAATTCTGACGCTAGGACTGGTGAAATTGCGCACAGCAAAATTATCAGCCTTTCATATATCACACCCTTAATCTCAAATTCACTGCGATAAGCTTATTTTAACCATTTATGCCACGCGGACGTGAGATTCACATCCCCAGCGGCAGCTGCTATAGCCGCAGGGACGCGCTAGTCACGTCCCTGCAGTTTGGGGGGGTGTGCACGCAATCGTGCAGGCAGATGCTCACGTTCGTGATGTTGCCGGCAACAGGGGCGATTGGATGAAGGGGACAAAAGTCCCCTGTGCCAATCCGTACATGTCCACCGAGAATAAACACTGTGTTTGTTCAAATACAGTGCAATGAAAGATGACCAGCACCGGCTGTTTCTTAAGAAAGCAGGATTTTATTCACTCCAGACATCCGTGAATAAACATAGCTCCAGACATCCAGTGATATTCAAGATGTAATTATAGCTCTAGTATAGTAAGCTCTTAGATGCATACAGAGGGAAAGGGTCCTACATGGCAGTAGGAGATGTCCCCCCTGCAGCCAGGTCCGCCCACACAACGGACGCCGTTTCGAACGGGAACACCGTTCTTTGTCAAGTGAATAGCATACCAAACTATCCCAAAAAGCACCTTATTTATACTCCTCCCCTCACCTCTCTACCAATCACCAAGCTGGTGGACCTGATGGGGAACTGCAAGCTATCCCCACACATAGTATGACATACCTGGATGGGCAAGAATATAACATCAGTCTCACACGCCATGCCTATGCGAGCGGCGCATATCACCGCTCAACACGGACTTCCGGCTCCAAGGCCTAGCCTCCGACTCTCCGTCCTTCCCTCCTACGTCATCTGAACCATCGGCGCGGACATGCCGCATCAATGGATACATAATGCGTTCCAGCGCCACTTCCGCGTTTGGCGCCATCTAGTGGTCAAAAAAGATACTGTTTGAAGGAAAAAATTCTTACAACAATAGTATCATATGTACCACTAAAATACCGTCATCTGGGATATAATCACAGCAATCTATACCAGACCAGATGTATAACAATCAATTTAGGCAAACTATGGGGAGGGGAAGGAAAAAAATAGAATCGCACTTGCCCAAACCTGCTGCATACCAGTGTGAGGAAACTCCTACAGTTCCACCTAAGGATAAAAAGAAAAAAAAATTTACTAAAAAATTACAAAATAAGGAAAAAGTATAATGCTATATGACAATAAAAAAAAAAAATTTTGGTAAAAAATTGGCAGACATGGCCACTGATGGGGTAACATCTCCATCAACCACACATCCCTCCAAGGAAAACATTCATATTTATAGAATAGGAAGAAGGTCATATTCTCTATTTAACCCTTTAGGGTGCATTGTTTCCAGATGCCTAATCCACCAGGCCTCTGCCTTTAACAATAATTTAATTCTATCCCCACCCCTTCTAGGGCGATGAATCTGTTGTAAAACCTGAAATCTCAGTGTGGATACCCCATGTGATCTTTCTGTAAAGTGTGCAGACACCGCCTGATCCATTTTCCTTCCTCTGATTGCAGATTTATGGGCCGAGATCCTGTCCTTTATCCTCTGAGTGGTCTGGCCCACATATAACAGTCCACAGGGACATTTTATACAGTAAACTACATATCTTGAATTGCAATCAAAGAAACCTTTTAAAGGGAACCTCTTACCACTCAGAGGATGCAGAACAGAATCCCCTCCCTGAACATGACCACACTGAACACAATCCCTACATGGGAAAGTCCCCCTTCTGCCTCTACTTATGATCTTATCTTTGGGCGGGCCTATATCAGATCTTACTAATCTATCCCTCAACGAGGGTGCTCTTTTGAAAGAAAACAGGGGGGGGGGTCCCTAAATTCAGGGACTCTTGGTAAACCTTCTCTTAGGATGGACCACCTTTGTTGTATAATCCTTTTTATGTGATTAGACGCTGTATTGATTCTAGAAACAAACGGAACTCTACCTGTTACATTTTTCTTTGCCCTATCTTTCTGACTTTTGTTCTTTATTCTTAATACTCCTTCTGGATACCCCCTACTTCTAAATCTATCCCTTAATTCTTCCACACGTACCTCACAGGTGGTAGATGCTGATACAATTCTTTCTACCCTCAAAATCTGGGACTTTGGGATCGCACTTTTTAAAGATAAAGGATGGAATGAATCAAAATGCAAAATAGAATTCCTATCTGTGGATTTTCTAAAAAGGTCAGTCTGAAATACACCATCCTCCCATCTCACCCTCACATCAAGAAAATCTATACATTCATAACTACAGTGTGATGTTAATTTAATTATCGGGTACCTGGAATGTAGGTCCGAAATGAAGGCATCTAGGCTCGAACGTGGCCCCCCCCACAACAAAAATATGTCGTCAATATACCTTATCCACATCTTTGCATAATTTTGAAAAGGCGGATGTGTGTATACGAAGGCCTCCTCATACGCCTCCATGAAAAGATTAGCATAACAGGGGGCCACGTTCGAGCCCATCGACGTCCCACGGACCTGTTCAAAGAAAACATCCTCAAAAAGAAAATAATTTTTGGTTAGAACAATATGTAGCAGAGACATCAAAAATTTACATTGACAATCATCATAATCAGAGCGAGTCTGGAGGATATGTTGTATTACCTCCATCCCCTCTTGATGGGGGATAGAGGTATACAAACTCTCCACGTCCATAGTTACCATCAGTGGATTACTACCCAAAGATGATTGTTTTTTCAACAGATCCAGAAACATTCCTGTATCTCTTACATATGAAGTCTGGATTGGAAGATAGGGCTGGAGAACAGTATCCAAAAAATGGCCAAAGGTGATAGAACAGAATCCACCCCGGAGACAATCGGTCTACCGGGGGGATTCCATAGATCCTTATGAATTTTTGGTAGTATATAAAATACCGGTGTTATGGGATATTTTTTAATCAAAAATTTGGCCAACATTTCATCAATAATGCCCTTACTCAGGGCCTCCTGTACTATCTTTCCTATACTCCGTTCAATGGACTGTAGGGGATCCCCTTTTAAGGGTAAATAGGTTGAAATATCCTCCAATAGATGTCGAGTACTGGTGATATAGAATGACCGATCCATGACAACTAACGCACCCCCCTTGTCCGCCGATTTGATGGTTATCTCGTCGGCGGACTGTAGAGAACGGAGTGCTAGTCTTTCTGCTTTAGATAGATTGTTCCGATATCCATGTTGTTTCCCTTGTTTTAGCTCACACTCCAGTTTCTGAATATCTTCCTTCACCTGAGTAATGAAATTCTCAATTGTTGGATTAGAGGGAGGGGTAAAGTCACTCCGATTTCTAAGGCTGAAGTCATTTAAAGACAAAGAATGAGGGAGCTCAGTAGGAGCAGGATTTTCCCGAGATGGAAGTTGGGCAAAAAAACTTTTCAATCTAATATTTCGAAAAAATCTCGTCAGATCTATATCCAGTTCGAAAAAATCAGGCATGTATGTAGGGCAGAAGGAGAGTCCCTTTTTGAGAACCATTTCTTCTTCCACTGTCAAAACTCGGGAGGATATATTTACCACCAGATTGTCAACTACTTGTTCTTGACTGTACTGCGCAGACTCATCCCCTGTGGGGGGGTCTTTTATGTTTACGTCCACCCCTCCTTGGCTTCCTCCTTCTCCTGATGTATCGCTCTGTGAGGAGTCTGTGGTCGTTGGTAAAAAATCGTCAGATGAACCAGAGATAGGTTTATTTTTAGGTTTACGTGGCTTTCGTGGTTTTGATGGATGAGGTTTGGGATTAGGGCGCCTTGGTTCCCCAGGGCCCTTCTTTTGCCACTTGTATACATAACCATCTTTATAGTCAGACTCATCCCTCAGGAATTTTGATCTTTTTGTTTCCTCTATGGATGACCGATGTTTTTCCAAAATTTCCTTTCTCTTTACTTCAAAAACTTTATAAATCTCCTCAGACACCACAGATTTCATCTCATCTTCCAAAGTTTGAATCTGTTGGTCCAGCTTGGGTAATTCCAGCTTGATACGTCTTATAGTATGGATCATCACATCAAAGCTGGCCTTATTCCAGATTTTTTCAATAATGGAAGTGAAAGAGGTATCGCCAGAAAACAGAGTAGGTGGTACATTCGATCTTCCTCCTCTTGGGATACGGCGAACCCTATAATATTCAGCTAGCGTGGAGATCCAGTGCTATCCGGTTCTTCTGCACCCGAATTATTGAACGTTCTATTAGTTTAGGGTCCTTTTTGGAAAGAAATGTGGTATCTGCCAAGTAGTCCCCAACCACTGCTGCAGCATCTTCTTCTGTATAGGCAAACGTGTCGCCATGAAGCTCCACAATAGGGTGCTCGTCCAAACGCCTCTCCATATTAGTCTTCTCAGACAGCACACCAAAACCGCCCGTAAGCCGTGCAAGGTCTAGTCGGTGCGGCTGACACCAACTTGATGCAATCCAATGAAAGATGACCAGCACCGGCTGTTTCTTAAGAAAGCAGGATTTTATTCACTCCAGACATCCGTGAATAAACATAGCTCCAGACATCCAGTGATATTCAAGATGTAATTATAGCTCTAGTATAGTAAGCTCTTAGATGCATACAGAGGGAAAGGGTCCTACATGGCAGTAGGAGATGTCCCCCCTGCAGCCAGGTCTGCCCACACAACGGACGCCGTTTCGAACGGGAACACCGTTCTTTGTCAAGTGAATAGCATACCAAACTATCCCAAAAAGCACCTTATTTATACTCCTCCCCTCACCTCTCTACCAATCACCAAGCTGGTGGACCTGATGGGGAACTGCAAGCTATCCCCACACATAGTATGACATACCTGGATGGGCAAGAATATAACATCAGTCTCACACGCCATGCCTATGCGAGCGGCGCATATCACCGCTCAACACGGACTTCCGGCTCCAAGGCCTAGCCTCCGACTCTCCGTCCTTCCCTCCTACGTCATCTGAACCATCGGCGCGGACATGCCGCGTCAATGGATACATAATGCGTTCCAGCGCCACTTCCGCGTTTGGCGCCATCTAGTGGTCAAAAAAGATACTGTTTGAAGGAAAAAATTCTTACAACAATAGTATCATATGTACCACTAAAATACCGTCATCTGGGATATAATCACAGCAATCTATACCAGACCAGATGTATAACAATCAATTTAGGCAAACTATGGGGAGGGGAAGGAAAAAAATAGAATCGCACTTGCCCAAACCTGCTGCATACCAGTGTGAGGAAACTCCTACAGTTCCACCTAAGGATAAAAAGAAAAAATTCCATCCTTTATCTTTAAAAAGTGCGATCCCAAAGTCCCAGATTTTGAGGGTAGAAAGAATTGTATCAGCACCTACCACCTGTGAGGTACGTGTGGAAGAATTAAGGGATAGATTTAGAAGTAGGGGGTATCCAGAAGGAGTATTAAGAATAAAGAACAAAAGTCAGAAAGATAGGGCAAAGAAAAATGTAACAGGTAGAGTTCCGTTTGTTTCTAGGTTCAATACAGCGTCTAATCACATAAAAAGGATTATACAACAAAGGTGGTCCATCCTAAGAGAAGGTTTACCAAGAGTCCCTGAATTTAGGGACCCCCCCCCCCCCTGTTTTCTTTTAAAAGAGCACCCTCGTTGAGGGATAGATTAGTAAGATCTGATATAGGCCCGCCCAAAGATAAGATCATAAGTAGAGGCAGAAGGGGGACTTTCCCATGTAGGGATTGTGTTCAGTGTGGTCATGTTCAGGGAGGGGATTCTGTTCTGCATCCTCTGAGTGGTAAGAGGTTCCCTTTAAAAGGTTTCTTTGATTGCAATTCAAGATATGTAGTTTACTGTATAAAATGTCCCTGTGGACTGTTATATGTGGGCCAGACCACTCAGAGGATAAAGGACAGGATCTCGGCCCATAAATCTGCAATCAGAGGAAGGAAAATGGATCAGGCGGTGTCTGCACACTTTACAGAAAGATCACATGGGGTTTCCACACTGAGATTTCTGGTTTTACAACAGATTCATCGCCCTAGAAGGGGTGGGGATAGAATTAAATTATTGTTAAAGGCAGAGGCCTGGTGGATTAGGCATCTGGAAACAATGCACCCTAAAGGGTTAAATAGAGAATATGACCTTCTTCCTATTCTATAAATATGAATGTTTTCCTTGGAGGGATGTGTGGTTGATGGAGATGTTACCCCATCAGTGGCCATGTCTGCCAATTTTTTACCAAAAAAAAAATTTATTTTTTTTTATTGTCATATAGCATTATACTTTTTCCTTATTTTGTAATTTTTTAGTAAAAAAAATTTTTTTCTTTTTATCCTTAGGTGGAACTGTAGGAGTTTCCTCACACTGGTATGCAGCAGGTTTGGGCAAGTGCGATTCTATTTTTTTCCTTCCCCTCCCCATAGTTTGCCTAAATTGATTGTTATACATCTGGTCTGGTATAGATTGCTGTGATTATATCCCAGATGACGGTATTTTAGTGGTACATATGATACTATTGTTGTAAGAATTTTTTCCTTCAAACAGTATCTTTTTTGACCACTAGATGGCGCCAAACGCGGAAGTGGCGCTGGAACGCATTATGTATCCATTGACGCGGCATGTCCGCGCCGATGGTTCAGATGACGTAGGAGGGAAGGACGGAGAGTCGGAGGCTAGGCCTTGGAGCCGGAAGTCCGTGTTGAGCGGTGATATGCGCCGCTCGCATAGGCATGGCGTGTGAGACTGATGTTATATTCTTGCCCATCCAGGTATGTCATACTATGTGTGGGGATAGCTTGCAGTTCCCCATCAGGTCCACCAGCTTGGTGATTGGTAGAGAGGTGAGGGGAGGAGTATAAATAAGGTGCTTTTTGGGATAGTTTGGTATGCTATTCACTTGACAAAGAACGGTGTTCCCGTTCGAAACGGCGTCCGTTGTGTGGGCGGACCTGGCTGCAGGGGGGACATCTCCTACTGCCATGTAGGACCCTTTCCCTCTGTATGCATCTAAGAGCTTACTATACTAGAGCTATAATTACATCTTGAATATCACTGGATGTCTGGAGCTATGTTTATTCACAGATGTCTGGAGTGAATAAAATCCTGCTTTCTTAAGAAACAGCCGGTGCTGGTCATCTTTCATTGGATTGCATCAAGTTGGTGTCAGCCGCACCGACTAGACCTTGCACGGCTTACGGGCGGTTTTGGTGTGCTGTCTGAGAAGACTAATATGGAGAGGCGTTTGGACGAGCACCCTATTGTGGAGCTTCATGGCGACACGTTTGCCTATACAGAAGAAGATGCTGCAGCAGTGGTTGGGGACTACTTGGCAGATACCACATTTCTTTCCAAAAAGGACCCTAAACTAATAGAACGTTCAATAATTCGGGTGCAGAAGAACCGGATAGCACTGGATCTCCACGCTAGGACGCTAGCTGAATATTATAGGGTTCGCCGTATCCCAAGAGGAGGAAGATCGAATGTACCACCTACTCTGTTTTCTGGCGATACCTCTTTCACTTCCATTATTGAAAAAATCTGGAATAAGGCCAGCTTTGATGTGATGATCCATACTATAAGACGTATCAAGCTGGAATTACCCAAGCTGGACCAACAGATTCAAACTTTGGAAGATGAGATGAAATCTGTGGTGTCTGAGGAGACTTATAAAGTTTTTGAAGTAAAGAGAAAGGAAATTTTGGAAAAACATCGGTCATCCATAGAGGAAACAAAAAGATCAAAATTCCTGAGGGATGAGTCTGACTATAAAGATGGTTATGTATACAAGTGGCAAAAGAAGGGCCCTGGGGAACCAAGGCGCCCTAATCCCAAACCTCATCCATCAAAACCACGAAAGCCACGTAAACCTAAAAATAAACCTATCTCTGGTTCATCTGACGATTTTTTACCAACGACCACAGACTCCTCACAGAGCGATACATCAGGAGAAGGAGGAAGCCAAGGAGGGGTGGACGTAAACATAAAAGACCCCCCCACAGGGGATGAGTCTGCGCAGTACAGTCAAGAACAAGTAGTTGACAATCTGGTGGTAAATATATCCTCCCGAGTTTTGACAGTGGAAGAAGAAATGGTTCTCAAAAAGGGACTCTCCTTCTGCCCTACATACATGCCTGATTTTTTCGAACTGGATATAGATCTGACGAGATTTTTTCGAAATATTAGATTGAAAAGTTTTTTTGCCCAACTTCCATCTCGGGAAAATCCTGCTCCTACTGAGCTCCCTCATTCTTTGTCTTTAAATGACTTCAGCCTTAGAAATCGGAGTGACTTTACCCCTCCCTCTAATCCAACAATTGAGAATTTCATTACTCAGGTGAAGGAAGATATTCAGAAACTGGAGTGTGAGCTAAAACAAGGGAAACAACATGGATATCGGAACAATCTATCTAAAGCAGAAAGACTAGCACTCCGTTCTCTACAGTCCGCCGACGAGATAACCATCAAATCGGCGGACAAGGGGGGTGCGTTAGTTGTCATGGATCGGTCATTCTATATCACCAGTACTCGACATCTATTGGAGGATATTTCAACCTATTTACCCTTAAAAGGGGATCCCCTACAGTCCATTGAACGGAGTATAGGAAAGATAGTACAGGAGGCCCTGAGTAAGGGCATTATTGATGAAATGTTGGCCAAATTTTTGATTAAAAAATATCCCATAACACCGGTATTTTATATACTACCAAAAATTCATAAGGATCTACGGAATCCCCCCGGTAGACCGATTGTCTCCGGGGTGGATTCTGTTCTATCACCTTTGGCCATTTTTTGGATACTGTTCTCCAGCCCTATCTTCCAATCCAGACTTCATATGTAAGAGATACAGGAATGTTTCTGGATCTGTTGAAAAAACAATCATCTTTGGGTAGTAATCCACTGATGGTAACTATGGACGTGGAGAGTTTGTATACCTCTATCCCCCATCAAGAGGGGATGGAGGTAATACAACATATCCTCCAGACTCGCTCTGATTATGATGATTGTCAATGTAAATTTTTGATGTCTCTGCTACATATTGTTCTAACCAAAAATTATTTTCTTTTTGAGGATGTTTTCTTTGAACAGGTCCGTGGGACGGCGATGGGCTCGAACGTGGCCCCCTGTTATGCTAATCTTTTCATGGAGGCGTATGAGGAGGCCTTCGTATACACACATCCGCTTTTTCAAAATTTTGCAAAGATGTGGATAAGGTATATTGACGACATATTTTTGTTGTGGGGGGGGGCCACGTTCGAGCCTAGATGCCTTCATTTCGGACCTACATTCCAGGTGCCCGATAATTAAATTAACATCACACTGTAGTTATGAATGTATAGATTTTCTTGATGTGAGGGTGAGATGGGAGGATGGTGTATTTCAGACTGACCTTTTTAGAAAATCCACAGATAGGAATTCTATTTTGCATTTTGATTCATTCCATCCTTTATCTTTAAAAAGTGCGATCCCAAAGTCCCAGATTTTGAGGGTAGAAAGAATTGTATCAGCATCTACCACCTGTGAGGTACGTGTGGAAGAATTAAGGGATAGATTTAGAAGTAGGGGGTATCCAGAAGGAGTATTAAGAATAAAGAACAAAAGTCAAAAAGATAGGGCAAAGAAAAATGTAACAGGTAGAGTTCCGTTTGTTTCTAGGTTCAATACAGCGTCTAATCACATAAAAAGGATTATACAACAAAGGTGGTCCATCCTAAGAAAAGGTTTACCAAGAGTCCCTGAATTTAGGGACCCCCCCCCCTGTTTTCTTTCAAAAGAGCACCCTCGTTGAGGGATAGATTAGTAAGATCTGATATAGGCCCGCCCAAAGATAAGATCATAAGTAGAGGCAGAAGGGGGACTTTCCCATGTAGGGATTGTGTTCAGTGTGGTCATGTTCAGGGAGGGGATTCTGTTCTGCATCCTCTGAGTGGTAAGAGGTTCCCTTTAAAAGGTTTCTTTGATTGCAATTCAAGATATGTAGTTTACTGTATAAAATGTCCCTGTGGACTGTTATATGTGGGCCAGACCACTCAGAGGATAAAGGACAGGATCTCGGCCCATAAATCTGCAATCAGAGGAAGGAAAATGGATCAGGCGGTGTCTGCACACTTTACAGAAAGATCACATGGGGTATCCACACTGAGATTTCAGGTTTTACAACAGATTCATCGCCCTAGAAGGGGTGGGGATAGAATTAAATTATTGTTAAAGGCAGAGGCCTGGTGGATTAGGCATCTGGAAACAATGCACCCTAAAGGGTTAAATAGAGAATATGACCTTCTTCCTATTCTATAAATATGAATGTTTTCCTTGGAGGGATGTGTGGTTGATGGAGATGTTACCCCATCAGTGGCCATGTCTGCCAATTTTTTACCCAAAGATTTTTTTTTTTTATTGTCATATAGCATTATACTTTTTCCTTATTTTGTAATTTTTTAGTAAAAATTTTTTTCTTTTTATCCTTAGGTGGAACTGTAGGAGTTTCCTCACACTGGTATGCAGCAGGTTTGGGCAAGTGCGATTCTATTTTTTTCCTTCCCCTCCCCATAGTTTGCCTAAATTGATTGTTATACATCTGGTCTGGTATAGATTGCTGTGATTATATCCCAGATGACGGTATTTTAGTGGTACATATGATACTATTGTTGTAAGAATTTTTTCCTTCAAACAGTATCTTTTTTGACCACTAGATGGCGCCAAACGCGGAAGTGGCGCTGGAACGCATTATGTATCCATTGACGCGGCATGTCCGCGCCGATGGTTCAGATGACGTAGGAGGGAAGGACGGAGAGTCGGAGGCTAGGCCTTGGAGCCGGAAGTCCGTGTTGAGCGGTGATATGCGCCGCTCGCATAGGCATGGCGTGTGAGACTGATGTTATATTCTTGCCCATCCAGGTATGTCATACTATGTGTGGGGATAGCTTGCAGTTCCCCATCAGGTCCACCAGCTTGGTGATTGGTAGAGAGGTGAGGGGAGGAGTATAAATAAGGTGCTTTTTGGGATAGTTTGGTATGCTATTCACTTGACAAAGAACGGTGTTCCCGTTCGAAACGGCGTCCGTTGTGTGGGCGGACCTGGCTGCAGGGGGGACATCTCCTACTGCCATGTAGGACCCTTTCCCTCTGTATGCATCTAAGAGCTTTCTATACTAGAGCTATAATTACATCTTGAATATCACTGGATGTCTGGAGCTATGTTTATTCACGGATGTCTGGAGTGAATAAAATCCTGCTTTCTTAAGAAACAGCCGGTGCTGGTCATCTTTCATTGGATTGCATCAAGTTGGTGTCAGCCGCACCGACTAGACCTTGCACGGCTTACGGGCGGTTTTGGTGTGCTGTCTGAGAAGACTAATATGTTCAAATACAGTGTTTATTCTTAAATAGAGCCGCCGCGCTTCCTTCTGCCGACGATTTCCGCCACGCTTCCTCCTGCCGACAATTTCTGCCGCTTTCCGCCACCCGATCGATAGACTAATGAATGGGAACAAAGTTCGCATTTATTAATCTCCCCACCGGACACCCGTGATGCAGGCTTTAATTGAAGCCTGCATCACTTCCCTAGTAACAATGTAGCAACAAATTGTTTCTTATGTAGCATACTTGTACACTACATAGGATTTTGCTCAGCGGGGACATCTTGTGGCCAAATAGTAAAATGACATCTACTAACTTTAGGGAACAAAAACTAAATAAAAGGCCATATTATTATAAATGTATGGGCTAAAAATTAGCGATGGATGTAAAGCTGAAAAAATGTACCTTTATTTCCAAATAAAATATTGTCACCATACATTATACTAGGGATATAATTTTATGGTTGCATTAACCAGGACAAATGGGCAAATAAAATAGGTGGATTTTAATTACGGTAGCATGTGGTAATTTACAACTATAATGACCGAAACCTGAGAAATAATGATTTTTTCCATTTTTTTCCTAATTATTTCAGTTAAAATGCATTTAGAATAAAATAATTCTTAGCATAATGTTCCACCTAAAGAAAGCTTAATTGGTGGTGGAAAAAATAAGGTATAGATCACTTCTTTGTGATAAGTAATGATAAAGTTATTGGGGAATGAAAGGGAGGAGCGCTGAAATGGGAAAATTCCTCTCGGTCATAAGGTGAAAAAAAGGTTAAAAAAAAGTGGGCGGAGCCAGCAACAGCCAAAGGGAAAAAAATGACTTGCTGCTAAAATCAGTCAGAAAGTATTGTGACATAAAAACTGGGGCAGGCTTTACTGCTTTGTCTCCACCTAGGGGGTTGGAGTCTACAACCCCGGCCCAGCCATGGAATTTAGCCCACGTCGCCCATGGTTCGGTGGGCTGGACTGATCCAGGAATCGAACTCACAACCTTCCACTTGGTAGACACAGTACAGTAACCCTTCGCCAACACACCTGCCCAATGTAAATAGATGCAAATAATACTTTTAACATGGAAACTCCATTCTTCCTACAGTTTTAAGAGTTTTAGGAGTACATGTGTGAAATTTTGCACACTTCTTCGGCCCATAGCCGTGTAGGTTGCTTGTGCTCTGTTAAGCTATCTTACCCTCGGTGCCCCTGGGGCGGCCCCCCGAAAACCCCATTTTTTCCCATAGACTTTCATTGGAAAATTTTAAACTTTCACCAATCAGACAGATCTGAAGGTAAACTCACCAAACTTGGGTCACTTAGTCATGGGGTTGAAATAAAATTTCTTTCACATTTTGGGGACTGCAAAAGTGGGCGGAGCCACAAACAACCAATCGCATTTTCCCTATTGACTTCAATGGGAAAATTGTAAAAGCTGTCATTCTAACAGTTCTAACAGTTCTAACAGCCAGAGTCCCTAAACTTGGCACCGTGGGTCACTGGGTTACTATGGTTAACATTTTGAAAAAGTGGGCGGAGCCTACAACAGCCAATCACATTT